>NW_028263370.1:10510663-10810663 GCF_051168715.1 Poecilia mexicana | reverse complement strand
TTTTTTTGTTACATCTGAAAAAGTGGACTCATATAAGAATCTTTATCTGTGGTTCAAAGGTCAGATTTCTGTCAGTGATAGCAGCCTGGTATCATAAAGGCCTTACATTGTTGACCAGTAGGTCAATATAGGATTACATTTTTAGAGATAACCTTGTACAACTGATAAGGAAGGTGAGGATTTGCTTGACGAATGGATCATTCTGAAATGATCCATTCTGAAATAGGAGCACGGCTTTGAGGGTAGATGCCTAACTTTTATATCTATTAGTCAAGAGTGAAGCTTTCAACAGATCAAAGCCCAAGAAAGCGACTGGCACAGACCAACTATCAGTGGCTGTGCTCACCCAAGGTGGCTTTCATGCAACAACCACCTCTGCCTGTTGTCTTCAATTGGAAATATGATTGGTTTTATCACTTTACTATGTCTTATAATTGTGGAATTGTTATCAAAGGTAATTAAGGGATACTTTTTATCCATGTTGAAAAATTCTGTTTGTTAATAACAGCTTTAATTGCATTCATTTTGTGTCAGATTGCTTCACATTCTAAGAACCAAAGACTATCTCATATTTTTGTTTATTACACAAACGCAACTTGTCAAATGCACAGTGAAGCTTACTTTGGTTCCAGTCTACAGTCAAAATGCTTTATTGAGTGGTTGGTATTATAAGATTGTTGCTAATCTAAGACTTACTGAACGTCGGAGTCGTTTTTGTGATGCGTGTAATCCATCATGTCGACGCGCATAAATTCCAAGCTATGCTGCGGCACTGAGGCAAAGGGTCTATCTGCCTCTCAGCCAGATTGAATGTTTTAATGCATTCCTGGGATAATAAACATCCTCGAGCAATATTTTAGTATGTGTTTTTACGCAGTACATGGTACATATGCTATGTTTACTTTGTCACTGTAAGAAGCATAGCATGCTCTGTATTTTCTTTTGTTTTCATGCACGTATTCTTCATCTTGTTATTTGTCAGAGTAAATGGTGGATATAAAAAAAAATTTAAAGCAAAAAAAATGGATTCAGTTTGTTTCCGTGTCATTTAAAAATATTTCTAAATTACATTTTTAAAGCCGAGTGAAAAACAGTAGGAGGAGTTCTGTGTTGCTCTTTCAAGTTTGAAGTTCCATTAGTTATGGTACTTACCCATTTATTTGCACTTGCGCAGTTGCAAAAAATCTGCCATTTTCTTTGTCAAACCCTCGATAAAGCAATCTGTTCCCCCTTATCACCCCTCGCCAGAATGTTGATATCGAGACGGCCACAAGTCAAGTCATCTATTTATGTCATTTAATGCGTGACGTGTCAGAAGGGTAAATGTTGGAGGGGGTCACCTATTCACAACTTTCTACTGCGACGTTTTACACAGTGCAGAGCAAATAAAGCAAATAGCATCTCTGAATGTCATTGGAAAAAAATTTTTAACAATGACCGAAATCCATTTTGTATTAACCAGTAGTTCTTTCTTTGTAACTTTGAACCTGATGTAAGATGAAGTGCATTTCACTCTCTGTGTTTAGAAGTGTTGAATTTTACCTTTTAACTTCCTCAGAAACCCAGGTTGTCCACACCAGAGTCACTCATTTCTCTTAATCATTATTTTGAGCTGGAAGAAAAAAAGAACAATTTATTCCATCAGCATTTGCTGGCAACATAATAATAACCTTATGATGTAAGAATGCAACCCAGTGTGTCTCGAGCTCTCTGTAGTACTTGTTTTCATCAGACTCCCCAACCTTGTTTGTTTGAGGGGCACCTATTTTCGCTTATTAAAATATACAGTTTTATGGAAACATAAAATGACTTCATAAAATCTGAAATAGATACAGGGTTGATATAGAGGTTTGCATGTTTTTATGACCCTGACAAATTTAAATTTTTGAAGGCGGTGTAATATAATGCCTGGTGAAGTGGCAGCTGTGCAATGTAAATGATGTTATGATTGGTGTGTTATCACAAATTCTGTTGATCTGCAAGTCATTGAAGCCTTGGCACCAGAGCTGACTCTATCCAGCAGAGAGCAGTTCACAGACTCCTATGCTCTCCCAGTGCAGTGAACACAAGGAAACATAAGTCCACATATAAATAAAATGCTCTAAGAAGTCAAAATGAACAGCACTGTGCTAAAAGGTGTTTTTTCATTGAGTTTCAAAGTGAATGAAAACTTTGTGGCTATTTATGTATGGCAGCTGGAGAAACAAAAACGTAGAAAAATCAGATTATTATATACAGTTAAGTCCAAAACTACTTTTAACTGTAGAAGATTTAGATGTAAAGTACCAACATGTTCAGTCTGACAGGAAGTAGTGTTAAGATTATGGAACAGCCCAGCCAGAGTTCTGCTTTGAGCATCATAGAGAAGTCTCTGTGAGTGAACTTAAAGATTGCAGAGGTTTGCAAGGAGAACGTCCAACCTCAAAGGCTTATCTGAAAAAATTAATTGTATTTTTGTCTGGATTGTCTTCTGATATCCACAGTTGGTCACAGACACTCACACTAAGCCTTGGGATTGCTGGGGCTTTCCTCCTGTTCAACACAAGTCAGTCACTCAATATAATCAACTGGATTTCCTATAAGAAACGTTTTACAAATCGGTATAATAAAATGAACTTGACCGTAATGTTTTCTAACTAGGACTGGAAATTAATTTATGAAATTGGCAGAAATGCTCTATTGACTTGCTTGAATGACATTTCTTGTGAGTCACTGTTAAAATGCTTACTACAAGTGGAAATTTGTATATATTATGGGACACAATGTAATGATTATACTTGCAGTACATTCCAGTCATGTTTCTGCAAAACATACTGGTATACCTAGTGGACTCTCGAGGTCATAGCAACCTTCACATGTACAAGTTGTTTATGAATTCACTGGTTGAAACGGGTTCTTAAGTCTTGGTCTTTTCTGTGTCTCTTGTGTTTTCAAAACTCACAGCTAGATATGCCTCCTTTTCTCCTTCCAAATATCCTTGACTTTATTTTACTTTACTATAAAAACTTTGATGAAATGCTTTCATTCACTGGTAAAATTTGAGTTTCACTTAAACATAAAAAACCCACAAAATACAACTTTGGACTTTCAAGAACACATCAGATGGATTGGGTAAACTAAAAAGTAAACTCATGTGAAAATTTTTTTTAAAAATGTGAAAAATTAGTTAACAATAATAATCAGTAGAGCTAACAAAGTATTTCAAGCTGTACTAATTGGAATCATCTCAGCCAACGTAGCACATTGTAGTGTGGGTTTATAAAAAAAAAACAAAGGGAATAAATAAAGAAATCATTTCACATAAATATTTATATTCTATAACACCATTCAAACCCCAGTCTGGGTCAGCTCTCGTTCATGTGTGTGTTTTCATTCCTGCATGTTTGTTTACATCACATAGAGAGAGACACACTGACGGCAAAATGCTTCATGCACATGCAAGATGATCATGCGTGACTGTCCAGTAATACTCTCTCTGGAGGGTAAATTTTTACCATGGAGGTTTTTCCGCCCTTTCCTATTCAAAGCACTAAGTGTGCCACGGTCTACTGTATTCTATATGTATTATATTTTTATACATCTCTTTCAGACACCCATCTAAATATCATCTGCATTTAAAAAGACACTATTCAAATGCTCAAAAAACCAATCGATCAATTTATTTATTTTTTAGACTCAGCATTACTAATATTTCTAGTGAAAGAATGGATTGGAAGGCTTGTTTGAAAAACTGATTGATCTCACCTGAACATTCACTAGAAGATGTAAATTGAGAGGATTTACTTATAAAGGCTGATTACATGTAACGCTACAATGCAAACTTTTGTAAGGATATTACTAATGCCACATAACACAGCTACACCTGAGCAGGACTGATATGTGCAGCTTCCCTAAATGTGCTAACTGTACCACTGCACAGAGAGAATAGAACAGATTAATGAGAGACATCCCAAAGAAATACAGCATCTCTTCTAAATCCCTAAGGTTATATCTTGAGGCAACCTATTGTCCTCTGACAGAGGATATATAGACCTACATTAAATCAGTACCTGCTTGTTGTCTGCTTCTTGTAAAGTGTTGGACAGAGAAAACAATTGAATGCTTACCTTGGCTTGTTTCGAGCTATTTTTCTTGCAGTAGATGGAAACAAGCAAAGTTCTGGCTCAGTGTAAGAAGGAGTCATTAATGGGACAAAACTCCCTTATCTGCATCTGGTTTGCAAAGATCATTTGCTTACATGTAAGAATGCTGCTCAAGTACAACGATAGGAAGTTGCAGATAACTGATGCAAAGCAAGATGGATAGTAGAATGGATCTGGATCATATAAACTGCCTATGGAACATAATGCTGCAATCTTGCACAGTTCAGAAACTTAACTGAGGCATGACGAAAAAATGAACAAAAGGTAATTATCCACCAGATTAACAACAACAGCCATTGACAGTTAAGACAACCCCCCAGAGTCCTTGATGTGGGAATCATTCGAGGAAAATTCTCTTAGCTTTGATGGGGTGATACAAAATCCTCCAGAGCTAATTGAAAATCTATTATAAAGGTTAATTTGGGTGTCATGTTTACAGCATCATACCCCTGCAGCAATTTACCACATCCTTGCATTTCAACGTTCATAGAGGGATTGCAAAAATCTAAACAGATTGTCAAAGTTTCTGCAGTTTTCTATCCTGCACTTCTGCATTAATGTTTTTGAAGGCAAATGTCATAGTCTGGGGTGAAAGTCTGAACCACATGCACAAAAATCCTCAGGCGACAGGAGTAAACATCGAGCAGGTTTATTGTTAGACGTAGGGAATGAACTGTGAGGATAACTTGGTCCAGGGCTTCTCTGCGTTCTGGGGATGGAGTAACTGAGGGAGCAATGCAGAGATTAAAGCAGAGGTACGGGTGAATGTGATAAGAAGTTGTGGGTATGAACAATCTTGGTGGTTGCAGATGGAGATGAAATGCCAGGAAAGAAGGAGCAGGTTCTAGGTTGCTGGTCAGAGTGGCTGGTGCAGTAGGTGGAGCGTTGGAACATACGGGGAACTAAAGATCGTGGGCTGGTGATTGTGGAGGACGGTCCAGGAAATATTGTTTGTCGGAGCTTTAAGGGGCGATCACAAAGACCTGGATCCAGATCAAATCTCAGAGTGCAACCTTAGAAGGAGGCACATTAGTGAGGGATACAAATCATATGGGAAAAGCACAAAAGATGCAGAGGGCTAAAGGTATCTTTGGAGGTTCAACACTCAAACGCAGAAAGACCAGCTATTTAATCCTCCTCTGATGATCTGCAGGTGTTCTGGAGCACCCTGCTCATCGTCCGGAGGAAACCCGTAACTCCACAGACATGTGAGTTACATTTCTGTAGCTACATTTCTGTAGCTCACGTCTTTTTTATATATATAGAAAGACACAAACAACCCAGTTCCCTGAGAGAAAAATTATATTTTCATTTAATATGTCCCCCAAAGGGCCACAAGTTGAGTAACTGTAGAATAGGAAGTCTATCGAGTTCAACAAACGCCAGAGCTGTCTTGTTAATTAAGAGATTCAAACTCACCAAAGCTTCCTGGTGATGACTAATGAGAAAGGGTGAGAATATGGAAAGAAATAGGAAATGTCAAATTTCTCAAACAAGTTAACATTAATATGCTGAACTACCAGGGTCACTAATAGTGATTATTCCAATGTTAGAGACACATTATATAGATTAACCATGCACAGAGAATTTTGTTAAGTTTGCATTTCTGTTTTTTCTGTATTATGATTTTCAAACTCATAGCAAATGAACAAATTACATTTAACATTAGAATATTACATCCAACCAATTAAAAAAAAAACAACAAAATGCTTATCTCTGGACTTCTTTCCAGTTCTAACTTTATTTTTTTTTAAGAAAGAGTGTTTATTTTAATTGTTTAGTAAGATGTATTTTTGTATCCAGAAGTTGCTATGCCAAAAAAATGACCATAGATTACATTTATTACCATGTAGCCTTAGCATAAGGTCAGGTTTATCAATTATTTAAAGTCTCTGATGACAGAGAATGTTTTCTGATTAAGTGCATTGTCAGATTAAAGAAGCCTTTTGCAAAATAACAACCTTTAAGCAGGTATTAAACATACTTTGCATTGTGTTCACATTTCTGTGCTAAAATGTTTTATTGGTCTATTGGTAAGGTATAAGGGGAGAATCATCATAATTAACAAAAATAATGGCTTGAAAACATCAGTCTTTGTGTAATCGATCTATGAAATGTGTTTCCCTTTGTGAATTGAGTCACTGAAATTAATTGACTTTTTAATAACATTCAAAATTTGTCATATTGTGGGTCAGGGTCAAAATTCAGGCAGTCACTTGAAAAAGGCATGTAGAAGGTTAATTAAAAATATGTATAAATAAGAAAACGTGCAGGTCTTGAAACAAGCTTAAGACGAGATTAAACTGGGTAATGTTACTTCCAGTCAGATAGCACATGTTGATCAAATTTAATAACTACTTTACATATATTAGAGATACATAACTTTGGATTTAATTGTGTGAACACAGTGATTGCTTTCCATCCTCATTTGTGTTATTGTGGCCTTTCTATGACACCATGTAGATCTCACTTCACTTTAATCCACCGGCTAAGTTTTCCTGAAACATCTGCTTTGTGCACTCTGAGCGTCTTCCAGAAAACACAGAGGCCCTGCAGCGCCTTTCTCACGGTACACGCGCTTGCGTGTCTGTGTCTGTGTGTGTGGGTGTGTGTGTGTGTGTGTGTGTGTGAATCGCCGGAGTCAACACTGACCCTTACAAAAATACTGTTAAACGCAACACACAGACACGTCCCATGGTGGTGTGGGCTGTATTTGACGACTCTCTGCGGAGCCAGAGCCAGCTTCATGTGTATATTTGTGTTTCTGAGAGATGTTGTTGCTAACAGAACAGCGAGAGACATATCTGACTTTATCATCAACTCATTTCTATGTCCATTACTCACCAGTGTGATGATTTTACCAATGTGTACATAGTTAGAATTCATGACATTTTCGGTGCTTTCATCCAAATTACAAGAACCATTGTGCTGCCTGGGGCTCTTAATGTGAGCCCAATGTTATCAATCTTCGGCATTCCAGGACCCGTCATTGTTCCCCTAATTGCTTCATATTAAAATCCACTCTAACCAAGAAACATTGTGTGCTCATCATTATCTGTTGCAAAGGTCAGTAACAGAGTGATAAATATTTAATAATTGAAGGCTGCATGAAGTGAATTATTGAAATATTTCAATTATAAAAATGCAGTGCTAGTTTTTGAAGACATTCTGAAGGCTGATTTAAAAAAGAAAGCAAAGTACACATTGCAAAGGGACAAGTGTGAGAGAAAGTACTCCAATTATTTTCCCCAATTTATTTATTTTTTTAAATATTATATATTTATATAAATCTTTATATCTGCAAAAATGGGTTAAAGAAACTGGCATCTTCCACTCTCATCTTAATAGTTTATGCTAAACCAAAAATCAGCAAGCACAATTTTGCTGGAAGCAGTTCACTTTATCAGACTTATTTTCAAAACCGTCCCTTTCATGTTCTGCCTTAGGTGGAAAAACATAATATTTGCTAAGATGATTGAGTCAGGCAAAAAAAATAAAATAACAAATAAGGCTGTTACTGATGAGATAAAGAAACAAAAATATATATATATATATGTGCAAGGTCGACAGCAGTGACTTTGGGTGGAAATAATAAAACCATACAGCCAGCAGCATTCAGAGGCAAGGATAACTTTTTTCTTTGTTCTTGCATCCAATTCAAGCAATAAAATAATTGCAGCCATGTTTCTCCTTGTGTCAGCCAAGTGCCAACTCCAATTTGCACTGACAATTAAGAGAATTTGTATAAGATGTTTGCTAATGATCTGGAGATTATCATCAAGACTGAAATAGCAAGTTTGTATTTTTCAAATAATTCAGGAGATCAATTTGTGAAATAGGTTGCCCTTCAAAAAAAAAAAATATATATATACTATTGGACTCAACACATCTGTGAACTTGCTGTTCAAACACAAAATGTGGATTTTGTTTGATAAATCAACACCAAGAAGCTTGAACATTTTTGAACAGAAAAAATGTAATCTGATGTTCACATTACAGGTGGAACCCAATCAATCACAATATCAAATGAGTGATTTACTTTAGAAATTTGTGTAACTGAGAAATGCAGACCCATTGCAAAGTATTTTTTAAGAATTTATTTCTGTTAATTGAATTTTTGAATATATATATTCTTTACTCATAAAAAAAAACAATTGTTTTTAATACAGAACTGCTACACCGTGGCTTATACAACCATGAGCAAGACTGCAGACTTAAGAGTCATTAACACCCTCCACGAGGAGCGCAAACCACAAAAGGTCACTGCTAAAAAAGGTGGCCGTACACAGAGTGCAGACTGCATAATATCGGAAAGCTGAGTGGGATGAAATTGTGTGGTAGAAAATAACTGCAAAGGCAACAGGGATAAGAGGGAGATGTAAAACTAACCGGATTTAAGAATTTGGGGCAGATTCACAAGATGTGGACTGCAGCTGGACTCGGAGCTTCAGGAGTCACCAGGAAATGAGTTTCCAACCAGGGGCGAACTAACGTTGGGGACGACCGGATTTCCCCAATGGGCTGAAGGGTTAGTGGGCGGTGGTTTAGCCCATGTCACGCAGCATGCTCTTTTTGAACACTCTGTAGAAGTCCATTTTTTAATCCCACTGTTCCTGTTTTTCAACAACCTCAGTTTAATTTGTTATTAGCAACAAAACTCTAGGTCTCACTTTTAAGGCCATTAGTCATGGTTTGTCGACATTTTTCTTACCTCTAGTACATCAAAACACCCTCCTGCAATCTTAGGTCTTCATCTTCCATCCATCTTACTGTTTACTGTCTGGTTACCATGGAGGCTGGAGGCTTCAGCCACTCTGTCTTCCTTATCTCAGATTCTCTCTCGCCTAACATTTGTAATTCTGACTCACTTTCTGCTTTTTGCCATCTGAACATATACATGTTTAGACAAGACGACTCCCTCTGAAGAAAGTTTATTCCTTTTTGTTATATGTAATTTTTGCAAACTTATTGGGGTTTTTTTACATTTAGCTTTAGGTTATTTTACTTTCCTGAAGTGACCTCGGGTGTTTGGTTGCTATAATTACAATGTCTTATTTACGATTAATAAACTACATGTCCATATAGCCAGTTAGTGCTTTTGAACATACTAAACTGCAAACTGATTTTCAGCTCTTCATTTTACTTACTAAATTCTTAACACTGTAGAGCAAATTGTACTATGATCAGTTTATCAGTCTCATATATTGATCAATCAATATATGAGATATTATATGAGAGTTTCACCAATCTGATATGAGTTATTTTATTCTTCCAGGGGATCATTGAAATCATACTTTTAAAAATTTTAGGGGCCAAGTCTGTTTCTTAGAGCTATCATCACTATCAGCTCTGAGATAACATATATTTATCAGCTAAACATTGTAAAAAAAAAAAAAAAAAAAAAAAAAAAAAAGATAAGTAAGATAAGTTAATTTGCAGCTTCTTCAAAGGTATGATTTCAGATTGTCAGGGATTTCTCCTAAAATGCAGTGCTCTCTCTCCAGTGACTTGCATTTAGAATTACTGTGTTTTTGTTGTGAAATCACAATGACTTGGGTTGAAATGTTTACTGAAACGAAAGAGCACAGTTTAGCTCATCTAAGAACAGGATAATAAAATGTGCTCAGTTTAGTTATGAATGAGAAAAACAGTGATCGTTCCTTTCCTCTCTCAGTAAATCCAAAACTGTGGCTGTGAATGAGCCGTTTCAATTTGCAACCCCTTGAGACCTCTACAGGTGATAAGCACTGGCTGGTGAAAAACCTCATCCGTGACGCACTGATCTGCCCTCTTAGACTGTGATTAAGCAGCTGCCTTGTTGTCCACCGGTGTTATTTCAGTGCCAGAGCTGCCTCTGCAGATTCCCTCTCAAATATCTTGGGTAAAGGCAAAGCATGACAAATGCTGTTTTTGTTTGCAAGAGAGAAAACAAGCTGCTCAGTTGGTTTTAAAACTATTCACATAGAAACAGTGCATCTAGAATAGAGCCAATATTCACAAGTGTATACTGAGGTTAAGTGAAAACAAAGTTATGTGTTAGGTTGAACGTATACTGCAGGTCCCGTATCTTAGAGGTACTAAAATACAACGATATGGTGCATTCAAACAATAATGTAATTTCTTGACATTTAATTTGATAGACCATCAAGTACAGACCTTTTGGCCAAGTTAAGGATATACCTTCAAAAGTCACCAAATTAGTTGAGAGAGCCAGTCTGTGCATAATCCTGTAAAGGTCATAGAATATTAATTAACAAACAGCATCATTAAGACCAAGGAACACAGCAGACGGGTCAGGGGAAAAGTTCTGGAGAGCTTTAAACCAGATTAAGGTTAGAAAACAATATAGTGAGGTTTAAAAAACTCACATAACTCTGTTTACTCAATCCACCAGATTATGGCACAATCTATCAAGACATGGTTTTCCACCAATCAATGACTGGCCAGGCAAGGAGAACATAATTACTGTTGCCATGAACCAAGATTCCTGTGGTAGCTGCAGGGATCCACGGTTTATGCACTGGATGACTTATCTGATTGTCTCCAGAGTTCACTAAGGAACAGCTTCACAGCAAACTACTGCTGCTTTGTACTGAAAAACATTGAGGTAACATGCTACCTCTTATACCAATATATATATATATATATATATATATATATATATATATATATATATATATTTTGTATCTCTCTGAACTAATGGGTGGATCTATGTTTGTGTTTTATTATTTCTCTTGTGCTTGCTGACGGTCTGTATAGTTCTGATAATCATCCAAAATTATTTAGGCACGTCTGCTATTGTGCCTGCTCAGGGATGACTGACAGGTGCAGGAAGCCATGGCAGTTTAGTGATTTGGAGTTGACCCAATAAATTATTCTGGCCAAAAACCTGTTGGCAATTCAGGGCTCACAAATTTTGCCCAACCATGCTTCGAAAACAAATTAAGATGGCACAGGCACTTACAGAAAAATACGGTGTGACAAGGTTCACACTGAATGCAAATTTGATTATTTTTGTTTCAGTATCATAGTGATTGATGGTGCATACCTCTTCCTCTCAGAATGATTGAATATGCATAGCTGCTTAGAGAACATAATGATGAGAATATAATGCATTTTTTGCAGCTCAGTTTAGGCCTCAAAATCCTGAGTCCAGCTAGTCCTACAATTAGCAGTAGACATTTGTTTAATGTTCATAATATTTGTTGACTTTATTTGAACTAGACAAAGCCTTTCAAGCTGACTGCAGTGCCTTAATTTGCCATCATGTTAATTCTAGAATCACACATTAAAGTTCCTCTAACTTGACTTTTGGATTCCCTGTACAACATCTACAGCAAGGCTGTAATAAATAGAAAAATAGCATAAAATAATATGAATCTTCAGCTGTTATACCAATGTGGCCCTATATTTTATATTTTTGTGCAATGTGTGAGGATATAGATTTTTGTATGTGTTTTTCTGTTAATTTAGTTTTTGTGTACTCTTGTCTTCTCCTTGCTTGTCTCCAGCTGCCTCTTGTTTCCCTGATTATTCCCCTGTGTGTATTTAACCCCACCTGTGCTACTTGCTCCCTGTCGGGTCCTTGTCATTCCTGCCATGTGTCTTATGTCCTGTATTCCCAGTGCTACCAGTGTCTGCAGTTCCTTGCCTCATAGCTCACCTGTGCTGCCTGGTTCTCTGTTCGCCTTTGTGTTTATCATTAAAATCATCATTTCTCACAACAACCTGGGTCCACCGTGTCCTATCCTCACCACCTACTACTCCATTTCATGACACAATATGATGAAAAAGATATGAGCTGGTCTCTGACTCCATGCTGCCTATAGGCCCTTGTCTCAACCCTTCTTCATTTTCCACTTTGTCGTCTTCAGAGCCCCTTGTTGAACTCTAACAGCAGTTCAACAACATATTGTTCATGACACTAAACAAAGAGTCAAGGACAGTCATTACCGGGTAGCTCAGCTATTAAAGCCTACAGAAAAAATCTGAACAAATACAAGGCTTCAAAACTGAAGCGGTTCTTTTTGTGCTTCCTGATAGCTGATGCTTTACTCTTTTCTTTCCTTGAGTTCTAATAAGATGAACATGCTCAGCAATCTTAATATTTGCAGCGAGTTCTTTCTTTACTGAGACATTCATATGTCCCTAGAGTCTCATGCTCATTTGACTTACCATCTCAAGGATGGATATTTGCCCCCAGATTTATTTTGTCTTTGGTTTTTTTGTCACTTTTCAATGTTTCAGAATATCACTCAAATTCCAATAAGAGACAGATATAAATTGAGTGAATATAAAATGTAGTTTTTTTACAGTTATACTTGCTAGACTTTGGAGACATTTTTTATTCACTTTCAGAAGGACCTGTTTTTACACCATTTGTTTGCTATGTGAATGCGCACAAGAAACTTGTATGTTGATCAAAGCACCGACATAAAAAAATTATTTACCTATTTTTCTCCCATGTAACTGGGAAAAATACAACCTAGTCTCTCCAGTGGTAGAGATTGGACCACGAGGAGCCTTAAAATATTTAATTAAAATTTACTGAAGGATATTAGAATTGTGTCAAAAAGAGTTACCAGATGTATTACAAAAACAGAAATTCAGAAAACGTAAGTTGTCGAGGATTTAAAAACCTCAACCATGAACAGATGACCAAAATGTTAAATCTAATAAAACTAATAACCTGAGTGGGACGAAAATTATCAAAGTCTAGAAAACCAATATCAAAATCCCCCCCCCAAGACTAAAACCCCCAGATAGAAAACATTTACATATAAGTACAGTTTTACTCAATCTTTTTTAATGGAGACATGTGTTCATGTGAAACACGTTTGACAACAGATGCATGTCAAGTGATATTACACAGGAGGCCTTTACGACAAAATCTCACTTTACCATTGTAGCTTGGATGTGAGCGGGAAACAAAAGTTTAATTAAAAAGACTTATGGGAACGAAAGAGGCTAGCTTTTTTTCCCTTTTTGCTCCGCCCAGTAATTTGCTTTTATCTACATCTACAATAACAAACACAGCAATTAGCCAGCCTAACCTCAGCCTGCAGGGGGAAGAAAGGAAAATCCTCTGTGGTCGCTGTTTCTTGGCTGTAGAGCATCCACACAGGTCGGTTCACATAACCTTAACTTGGAGTAGAGGAACAGTCTTCTCTTTCTTTCACTGCCAAGTGTGGTTATTGTTTGATGCTGCCATTTATTTTACGTTGGCTTGGCACTCAGCATTTTGTCATGGGTGGGTTTGGGCATTTCTGCAAAAAGCAGACAGGGTGATTTTTTTTTTTTTTTCCAACTGCCAGTGAAAACTGGCAAAAAGATTAACAATCAGCCAGTCCAGTTAAATTCTGAAGGAAGCTTTGGCCTCACATTGCAGTATCCATACATCTTCTGAAAAAGACAATTGCACAAAGGATGAAAGGGGTATTCATCACTGGTCTCCTATTATGCCTCTTGAAATCAGTCAATGACTCCATAAAATAAGATTTAAGACATAATAAGTAAAAACCTACAGGACTGGAAAGGACAGAAGGAATTCCTTATTGGATTTTTTTTCTGTGCAGTGTGACAGGCTACATATGGTTCATAAGCCCTTCAAGGTAAGTGAAACCGGAGAATCATACCTCTTATCCACAGAAGGCGTCTGCACATGTGTGTTCAACAGTGTGCGGTGTCTCTCATGATTCATCAACGTTATATTTAAGTGGAAAAGACAAGTCAGACAAAGTGCAACTAAAAATAGTTCAGGGACGTTCATTGACATTCAGCATGGCACAGCTCCAGACTTAATGGGCACGAAGCAGCAAAAAATATGTCCACCAGGGCTTCATTTCAATTCTGCATTGGAAACAATAATGAAGTAGCACTTTGTATAATCGGGTAGCCACAAAGGCATGAGTGGAGACACAGTGAGACATTAAAGTTTCAATTTTCACAGGTTTTACATTTGCTAGTAAAGAAAGACATTCTGTTTACTTGCAAATACGACTGAAGGGAGACTGAAATTGTTTTGCTTTTATGTATACAAAGCTAAACAACAAGTATTGCATGGACAAAATGGCTTTGAGTGAGGGGTTAACTACCACTTGATTTAAAAAAAGTCACTGAAAAAGTAGAGCCTGATTGAGTGTGGACATGCAGGGAGATGAACACAGAAACAGAAGTCACAGTGCTTTGTATGCGTCTTGTTCTGATTATTTTCTGTTCTTCTTTATTTTGTGTCTTGAAACTAAAACAGGCCTTATCATATTAATGGGTCAGATTGTCCCCTGTTTGTTTATTTTTATATACTTTTGCGTCTACTCTTATGAATATATGTACATAAAGCGCTGCACAATGACAAAGCTAAAACAGGAATCAAGACAGTCACGATTCGAGCTGACAGCAGCAGATGTTTGTTTCTCCTCTTCTGTGTTTGTTAGTCTCTGTTTTTGTCTGCATCTGTTTTTCTCTGGGAGCTTCCCCAGTGCACACGTTGCTTATCTCCTCACAACCAGACTGTTATGTATATTGAGTATGTTCTCTTGTCCTCACACCATGGTATGTTGGATCCTTGTATTTGCCAGTGGTGGAAACCTGAGCCTAGTTTCTGATTCCACTTGTTCCTTCTTACACACAAAAATGCTGCGTTATCTCTATAAACCAAATGCTGCTGAAACTGAAATCTTTGCTCATTCGTCTTTGCAAAATAGCTCAAGGTTTGTCGGATTGGATGGAGAGCATCTGTGAACATCAACTTTGCCATCCTGCCCCAGATTGTTAATTGGATTTAGGTCTGGACTCTGACTGGGTCACAGTAAGATGACTATGCTTTGATCTAAACCATTTCATTGTAGCTCTGGCTGTATGTTTAGATTTGTTGTCCTGCTGGAAGGTGAAACTTTGGTCCACTACGGAGTTTCGCAAAAAAAAAAAAAAAAAAAAAAAAAATCTCTCCCGGTGTTGGATAGATATCTTTATTTTTCTTTAGATATCTTTATTCATTAATAAAATGATTATTTTTGTTATATTTTTCAGCCACTTAATTTTTCTTGTTCATGACGTCACCGCAATTGCAGCGGACTTGCTAAAAAATCAAGACTTCCGGTTAATCGGTTTTGTGAATCTGCCATTTCTTTCCTCGTAGCTTTTTTGTAGTCCAAGTTCAGCTATTCCCAAGTTGCAAGTAAACGATTTAAAGTGTTCTAGCGCGTATTAACGCACAGGATTCCTTACAGACCCTCTGAACTTTCTAGGAAATGTACCCTGGAGCACTTTGGAGCACTTCAGCAATGTCCGCAAGCGGGATTTAACGAAAGACTTCGTCTGATTGAGGCGTCAGTTCTGCTTCTCTACTGAAACAAGGGACACAGCAAAGCGGTAAGCTCCAAATAACGCTAGACTGGAATATTGTGTCCTGGCCATAGGATAGCATTGAGCCGACTGCTTCTGTTAGCTCTGTGTGCTAGCTTTTAGCTAACTCCTTGAAGATATAATTGTACTGCTTGTTTTGGATATAATTATTTGGCTTTGTTGTTTCAGTGTTTGTCTTGGGACCCAAATGTATTCGGTGATGTTCTTGACTCTCCCGTTATCTACTTCCTTAATCATGTCGAGGCTTTGTTTACTGCATTCATATTGTGGTAGCATTAATATTTTAATACACATTTGATATGCATGGTCACTACAGTTAAACTACGCTCCGTATTGTAGGTAGTTGGTATGGATGGTGCGGGTGTAAATCCAGTATCGACACCATTGAGATGCATCCATGTGATAACTGTAGGGCTATTGTCAAAACTACAAAAATGGCCGAACAGGGTTGAGTGGAACGGCGTGGGGTCCTCAGGGGGGCGTGGCGTAAAACGTCTCATTCAAATAAAAAAATCCCGCTGATTTGTAGAGCTACAGTAACGAGAAACTGAGATCAAAGCATTGTAGTTTTGCTTTATATAGATTAGTGATTGAGTTATATATGAAAAGGAAGGATTTAAAAGCATGATGTACCCAAAAACAACATTTTTGGCCAGATAGATTTATCTTTATTTAAATTTGGGTATGTATTTTATATGATGTATTCCTTTCTTGCTATAGAGCCAGAAAGGAGTATTTTAATGAAACGCATCAGTTCTTCCCGTTTATTGTTTGTTTGAATTCAGTTTATTCTCTAAACAGTAACAAAGACTGCTTTTGCATTTTATACATTTCTACACTAAAACCTGTATAAAGGGAGTGTATTTTTGTTCTTTTAGGAAAAACAAAAACAAGGTGTCAGTGTAGCTCGGATGTTGACATAGTTGCTTCTCGCAGAAAAACATAGAACAAGGCTAAGAGGAGATTTGCAGGGAGGCAAATCATGACCTAGAGGCGAATAATTCTCTCTTTATCTTGTCGTGCCTTGTCTACATGACGCCAAGAATGTCACCAAGACACGAGGATTTACAGGAGATTTAGTGCAAGTGTGAATAATTCATGAACCAGGGAGCATGGCTTTTATGTTCACATTTCCTGCTAGAACAGCTGATAACATCATGAAACAGACATATTGGGTCTTCTGAAATACCTCTGCTTTTCACTCAGAAGAGCATTTTGGAATAATGTTTCATTATTATTTATTGTAACCTTTAATGCTACACAGGGTATTTAAAGAAATGCAAAAATTAAATAATGAGAGTATTACTGTCAGATTAAGGCTAAGTCCACACATAAACATTTATCTGGGAAAATAATTAAATTTTTATGCATTTTAGCCTGTCATAAACACGAAAACTCTGTTTTCTTATAAAAATATTTCAACCTATCTTTCTGTCCAAGCAAATTAACCTCCTGCCGTCATGTTTAATTCATAACAGCAGGTCATGGTTGTTTTGAAGACTCTGTGCTACATTACCTATTATGTTTTTGCATGTTTAAAACGGTGCTCATTGGCATATTTGTGTGGGTTTAAGTGGATGAAAACTTATGTGAAAGCGATACGGTGTGTAGATTGTATTTTTTGTTTTAATATAATATGGCAAATATATTTGTTTTAGGGCTGAAACGATTCCTCGAATGATTCGAGTACCTCGATTACTAAAATTCCTCGAGGAAAATTTACCTGCCTCGAAGCTTCGTTAATTTATGTTTTATTAGTTAGCGCACCGTGTTCCGGCCGGGACTTCATTTACGTTGCGCGGAGCTCTCACTTCCGCCTCTGAGTTGTTGACAAAAGCTAAGTCTCAGCGGCATAAAGTCCAATCTTCAAGATTGGCCCGTGGGGATTTTATTGATTGATGATAATGCCCGACTTTTTATCGTTTTTTGGGGAACCAATAAGCATCCTTAAAATGACTGGGGGAATGCCTGGAGTACGGCAGCATTTCTCCTCCGGGGCTGCTGGTTGAAAGCGAACGGCGGGAAGAGCGCTGAGGTGAGCGGATAGCCTGAACAGGGCGGGCGGCTGAGTAGCTGATGCTTACCGTGTAAATGTAGCTTTACCGACGAACCGCACAATAAACTTCATATCCCGGTCTGAAGAAACGGGTGGCGGAGCGCATCGTACATAGCTGGTAGATGAGTTTCTGAGTGTGACCAGTGAAGGTGTCGTAAATATCCCGTATTGCTTCCCCCCGTGTTTGTCCCCCGGTCTAACGGTTCGTCAGTCCGCTGGTCTATTTCCTCCCCTCCACCCCATCTTACGTTCGTTCATTCGCCCTCTCCTCCCACTCCAGACGGCATTTCCCGTACTTTCAAACCCAAAGCGTGACAGGTTAGGTGGCAAGGTGAGTTTAATTAATCTATTAAACTCACTGAAGATGAATACATAAACTAAAAGCTGGATTGTAGACATTTTTTATAAGCATATTTGTGAGCCTGCCTCTTTGTTATTAAATTCAATATAATTTCAGATTTTTCTATAACTTTTCTTCTGGTTAACTTAGAAAGTGAGCTATTATTGTTACAAGTTAGTTTTCTAAACTACAAAAAAAGCAACTGTTAGGGATGCTCAAATATGAAAAATTGGACTGATATTGATATCTGATAGTATTATGCCAGATTTACCAATATTTCATTTTATAATTTTTTTTATCCGATTACTCGATTAATCGTAAGAATAATCGATAGATTACTCGATTACTAAAATATTCGTTTACAACAGCCCTAATTTGTTTTAATAAAGACCCTGCTATGCGTATATGGCCTCAAAAAGGAGCGGTACGCATTTTCCTGGCACATAGTGCCGTTTTTTAGAACAATAAAGTAACTCTGTTACCTTCAGTTGTCATAAAAATGCTGCATATCAAACGTAACTTAAAAGAAGTTTGATTTTGTAATGCGACACTTTGAAATTGGGCCTCTGTCTCTTTAAGACATAACCCAAAACACCGGTGGTTTTACCAAGCATTGACTCAGGAAGGCTTAACATAATTGACAGCCACGTTTTTTCAGATTTTATTTTCCAAAGATGAAAACATTACTTTTACTTTCACTCCACAGTTATCACATGAAATATTAATGCAATTCAATGTGATTATTAGGTGAAAATGTGCCACAGTTCAAGATGTATGAATGTAAAGCAAAAGGTTAACAGGCTAGTGTGAGCCTAGCAACACTGCAGATCATGAAGATGCTTGTGAAGATAAATAGTTTGAAATAATGCTGCTGATCTTTAAATTGTGCTATAAACATCCCTTCGTCTTGACATTAGTGAAGAGTTAATTTCCAAAAGAAGGTATATTGTTTTTCCCACAAACATTGTCTTAGCATTTTTTTTTTTTTGTCACTTTTCCGTCCCTTGAACCTTGGTGGTGTTGTTCGCGTGACACTATATTAGACCATGAAGAAATTTCGTGGAGCTGCTGCTGCAGGTGAGGTTTAAATAAAATATGTGAACATATTGATTGATATTCTGTGAACCTCTCTCTGCTGCAACAGCCCTACATCCATAACAATGAAGACTGAAAAAAATCCCCATAAAAATCTGCCTCTTTTCTTAAACCATTCTCTGTTGGAGTAAGTATTGTTCACCCACTGATTCTCTGCCTTCTTATACCATATTAACGTGATAAAACAAGCTTTTATCGAAGTTATTTGAGTTATTATATTTTCTACATTACCTTTTCGTTTCAATATAAAAACACAATGTAAAAACGGCAAGGGTCACAACACCCTTATGAGTGAGAAATTAAGTTTAAACTTCCACAGACAATCGGTACAAAAAAAAAAATCAACCATGTTTATAAATAGTTCTGTTGTCAGTCACTCTTTGTTGTTTATGAGCCCCCTTATGGCAGTTCTGGTACGTCATCCTTTGTCACCACCCCCGTATGCTAGCACATCATATGCTCATGCAGTCTTAGTAATGAGAACCACATCCATTTTGTTATTTTCATGTTCTTCAATTAAGTTTCCCTGAAGCCAAGGGAGATTATTTGCTAGTTTTGTGGCATGCTGGTGTGAGCTTAAAGTCATATTTTAAATGTTTGGTGTCTTTTGTAATTGCAGGTGTACATTTTTCTTTTACTCACGTGTTTCATTGAATTGCCCAAAGTGAGGAAAGCAGAATACAAATTGGGACACATTTCATAATAAGTATTTTTGCTTTAAACTAAGTTGAATGTTATGAGAGAGTTCAAAGAAACTGGAATAAAACATTTCATTTCAGGTGATCTGAATATTATCATATAATTTAATCTGAAGGATCAAACAATATGAGAACACTATACACGGAGTAATCAAAGCATCTACGTTTCCAAAAACTAATAATTTCCCAAAGGGTAATGTGATTCTTAAAATGTGGATTCCCCCAGTGGGAAACAGGAGAGTGAGATAAACAGCTTGTTTCAGCTCTTAGTGTCCAGTCCAGCATCTGTGGTGATGCATAATTGGACGGGGAAAATAATTGTGAGTCCCCATAGAAGCTTTGCAATTGCATATTACACAGTGATCCACAAACTAAATGGAAACATTTAGCAACTTTTTTTCAAAGTTACTAAAATAAGTTTTTGCTTTTTGTTATACTTAAAATGCATGTTCAACTTTTACTATGTAAAAGTTGAACATGCATTTGTACTGTATTTTCCGCACTATAAGGCGCACCTAAAAACCTTCAATTTCCTCAAAAGCCGACAGTGCGCCTTATAATCCAGTATCACAATATCGCAACACCAACACCGTGAGTGAAACAATGACTGGGGCAGCCTACTATATAAAGTACTAGGGGACCAGGGGTGCAACTACATATTATTCAGGTGTATGCGAAAACATAACTACATATCCGTATAGCAGGATTTGTAGTAGAGTTGAAGTTGTTGTCAAGGCAGAAAAAAAAATGTCACTGCAAAGAGGTGCCATCTTATAACACACTGAAGTAAATATACTTGCATTTGTTCTAAAAAGAGATTCTGTTTCAGAAGGGGATAATATGAGACTTGATTCTTTGTTTGGTAGCAAAAGTTTAATTATTTATCTGTAGATATACTCAACTCTGTAAATATGTGAAGTAACCGTACCAGAGTAATGGGCAATGACTACCTACAAACAATGTTTTTCTGTAAAACATGTTGGTATACAAAAATGTTTTCATAAGAAAAAAATACTGGAGGGGAAAAAAAACAAAGGAAAGCAACACTGATCTGAACAAAGAGGTGATATTAGCACTGGGACTGTCCCACTCTAAACAGCCAAGTGGAGATGAATCTCTTGGCTGCTGCCTGCTTTAGCTGTGGGAAAATTCCTCAAATGTCATTAGGGGAAGCTCGCTTCATCCGGTCATACACAGAAAGTGTAAGGAAGCAAGAGTAGGATCCCCACAGCTTTCGCCTCTGAGCAGGGGGTTAAGGAAAGTGTTACAGAGCAGATCCCATGTTTGTTTATCTGTTTATTTGAATTGGCTTTAAAAGAAAAATGCCAGAAAATACACCACAAACACTTCTTGAATGTGCGTTTTTCATGCATCATGATATGATATGGTTTTAAGAGCACAGTAAAACTAAATTTTAAGAAATATTCCTCTTTTTCCTGTGTTTTAATTTCCAATTTGATATGGTTGGGGTCAGTGTAGTTTAATATGTATACTCTTTCTGTCAAGAGTAAATCACACTGTCACAAATATTGTATAAAAATACATGTTATTTTCATTTCAAAATGGCTTGGAATAATACATTTCCATAATTTTATTAAGATAATGTATTTACCTAAATAAACCATTAGCATCATATATTTTTACTTTTGTTCAGAAGACATAAACAACAAAAGTAGGAGGGAAACGTAGGAGTGTGAAACAAAAAGCTAAGAAAATTTAATAAATTGTTGCTTTTACTGTACCTAAAAACAAAGTTATTTACATCAGGTTATTTATATTTTGCGTAACATTTTAATTCTTATCGCTGGACGTATTGCTAATGCTCTTCAGTAGCCCAGCCAGAGTCCTGACTTGAATCTACCATATTAGAGAAACTGAAACTGGAACCACAAATTAGGGTGATGAGAAGGAGACCTTCCGATCTGGAAGACTTGAATCTCATCACCAAGATAAATCAGCAAAATACCAATAAGAACATCTTAAAAAGCTTGTCCTTAATTATAGGAAGGGTTTGACTGCTGTAATGATAATACATATATTTTGATTGCTGCTATCTTCTGAGATATGTTTGTTTCCTATCAAAAACAAACCGGTTGACTGATCTGACAGTGGTTTGAAAAATGTATCTGCTTAAATGTATGGAATGTAAAGTTTTTAATACAACTCCTGCTTTATGTCCACTTTTAGAATTTGTACTGTTGACAAGCTATTTTGGACGTTGAATCTACTATCTTCATTTGCTTTTTGAAGACAAGTTATATTTTCTTTTGCTGTAGACAAAAACTCTATTCTGGACTTAAATCAAAATTTGAGGTTATTTTGGTTTTTATCTTCCTGTGTCACTTGTTGGGTCAAACACAAACAAAAAAAATTGTTCTTTACAAGTAATACATGTTAAAATGTCTTTAATTAATTATAATTCTGGTGTTGGGAGCTACTTTTTTCTGAAACCAAGCCTTGGTGACCTTAAAGCAGTCATTGTCCCGTTGGAAAATTCAGCGTGAGCTTCTCCACACGTGGTCTGACATTTTCCCTGATATGATTTTCTGACGGTTTATGCAGAGCAAGAAGAAACGAAGCAAACCCAGAGAATAACAGAGAAGGTTTTCTCTTCAGCGTTGGCTTCATTCTTTCTCCTATGGATATAATCCCACCCCTTCAATGAACTTCACTTTACTGCATTTAAAAATTCACTGTGGGATTTTGGTCTTTGAACCGTAACCACTAGCTATACATAATCCTAAAGCAATGGACAGAATTTTATTTTATTTTTTTTAACAGAAATTCTTTGAGCAAGGAACATTATTTCCTTGCTCGTAATTATAATTGAGTGAACAGTTATTTTCTGTTCAAAACTGGGAACTAAAGCTTAATTTGCTGTATAAAGTAATGACTGTAATAAGGCTCCAAGTCTGTGAAATGATAAGGTGATAATCAAATGTCCAGCACAAATCCAACATAAATAGCGCAGGTTTAGTTAGCTGCTTGCCATCTGTTTTTACATCAGCCGTGGTGCTGTTATTGGACCACCCAAGCAGTTTTTGTTCTCAAATACTTTTTTGCTCAAGCATCTTTTTTTTTCTGCAAAAGCTGCCTATTACAAACTAATGATCTTAATGCTGTAGTAATGAATTTTCCTCATGCCGGACTCACATGAGTAATTTGCACCTCACTCATTTCAATAAAAAAAAAGGCTACAAGAAGCATTTTCTCTGTTTTTGAAGGTGAATCTCACCTCATTTCGCTGCCTTTCGGTTGTGTCTGATTGAACTTGTGACCCACAACAAGAGGAAAGCTGCCATGAACTGGATTAAAATCTTGGTTTTGAAGGAACAGTGATAATTGTTGCCATTAAAGCTTGTTTATCTTCAGTGACTGTGTAATTGCAGCATGAGCAGCAGAACCACAGAAAGCCTTGTGTGCACAGGGGAAGAAAATGTTTCAGTATATTGATTTCATTTGGAAAATGTGTATATTGGCAGATTTGTTGTGTACTGCTTTTCAGCAAAATTCAAAGGTTCAGATTTGGTTTTCATCAGCGTACAAATGTTGTTTTCCCTATTAAAATTTATCTCACTGTAGTCTTGGCATTAAAAGAATGCTATTAGGCTAAACAAGGTTTACAGGACGGGAAAGAGAGGCAAGAGAGGTCGCCAAACATTCGTTAGCTTGAAAAAACAGATTTAAAACTGAAGGAAGACATGACAGAAATATTTCAATAAAACTCGTATCATATCATATCATATCATATCATATATCCCTTTTTCAATTAAATTTTGTTTATATATAGAACATCAATCCACAATAGTGTCTCAATTTACTTAAGAAAATCTAAATTATATCCAGCTTTATGTGGTTTATTCAGTATAATCCAACACCTTTAAGGCCATACTTAACATTCTAAATTAATTCTAGTAATAAAACAATGCAGTCAAGTTAAATTATTATGCCAGTTGGTAAAATGCTTTATATATATATATATATATATATATAAAAATGAGCCAACTGCAAACATTCCTCCTGAACAAGTGTCTGGCAAAAGTGGATAGTTAATTGAATGGTGTCATCATCTCACTAAACCTTACTGAGCATGTATGTGGTGAAAGTGGTAAGAACCAGAACCTGTCTCTATATGCTGTGACCGACTATGACTTAGGAGTAAGCACACAAAAGACAGCGCATCTGGAATGTATTGATGACTTTTTCCAAATGTTGTCGTGTGCAACGCAGATCCTTTGTGTCAGAAAGCTAAATCGGCGCATGACTCCTTCAGAGTTACTGTGAGGCTCTTAGCATCCTCCTTAAACTTGCAGTATGACATTTTTATAAAGAATCTGTTTGAACTGTCACCATGTTGTGACAGTTTATCATGAGAGAGAATCTGTGAAAAGATTGATCTCCTCCACGTTCTCCCTGGGCTTCTATCGCCGACTCCAGAAATGCACCGCTCCCAATCAAAAACAACCAATCAGACGAATCTAAAGAACTCACGGGACAGATTACCTTTACACGTAACAGCAAACATGCAAATTAACGAGATGCATATGTGTGGTTTTTATTTTTATCCATATAATTACATGTATGTGTAAGCAGTTGAGTACAGGAAGCATGAAACTTCTGGGATGTTTTTGATTTTTGCTTTGCTTTAGCTCTTTGTCATAATATTACCAGGAGCATAAGCTACTGGCAGTGACTGATGAAGAACAAATGTTGGTTATTTCATTCCACTCTGAAATGCCAAAATTAAAATCCTAATCCCAAATAAGGTTACTCCACTGAGTAACTTGAAAACCTCCAACCACAGAATTTGCTTGGGTAGAGGTTTTCAGGACAGACACCAACGTCGTTAATTATCATGACATTTCATACATCTGCATCTTGTGATTTCAGTCCTACACAAATGTTTGGATAAGGCTCATGAAGGAGCTTTCAATGCTGGAATTAGTTAATGAGTTAATGATCCAGAAAATATTATGACTGGAGGCACGTATGCTGAAATGATATAGGAGTTAACAGAACAAACCATTAGGCCATATCTGATTGCAGCACATTACCTAGGCAACCAAGTGCTTTTTGGTCTGCTTCAGCCGAGGCCCTGTGGACTACAGAGCACAAACACACAGCACTTGACTTGGACAACCTTGAGAGGTTTCAGATGGCTGTAATTTGCCTTAAAATGGGAAAAGTAGCAAAATATGGCAAGCCATGAGCCAGATTACATAAGAGAGACGGTAAGCAGTATTTTGACAGCAAATGCTTTGCTCATGTTTTGTTTTGTATTTTTTTTGTTTGTTTTTTTGTAATTGACATTCCTGTATTCCATCTACTTGAAGAAAAGCAGTCCTGAGAATATACAGAACAGCTTTACATGGAGAGCTGAGGAAAACACTGAAGTACATGAAAATGGGAGATTTAGATTCTTATTTTAGGGTATGTTCCCATAGCTCCATGTAGCATGGATTCTGTTGCAGTGATGCATAATGTACAGTCTACATGACATGAATGTATCTATGAATCACGGTAATGCAGTCAAGTTTTTCAGCATGTTAGAAAAAAAGTCTGTGCCATAATGGCTGAACTGGAAATCAGAAATGTATGCCAATGTGCTAAATACATAATTAAGTATTATGTTAATTTGGTGTGGCATCATGTATTTCAGCACTATTTATTTTTAAAGTCTGACCTTTAAGTTGTTTTTAGGGCTTTGCTGCAAATAAACAGGCGTAAAAATCAGCCTTATTCTAATAATACTATGAAGAATGAGTTCTAGTTCTGCATTACAGTCACCTTAATTGTCCATCACAAAGTTGAGAGAAGTGCACTGAAAAATATTGAACTATTGTTCATTTCCTAAATCATAAATCATCAAATGACGAGTACTAAATAGTATCCATTTTCTTCCGTTTATTGTTTTTCTATAAGACCATTTTTCTTTTCTCTTTTTTTATGATGATGACTATCGGTGCCTGTGACTGTTCTGCAGGATTCGGAACAACTCAAGTTCACGGTCCTCATTCAAAAAAATGCAATAACTGAAATTGCACTCTTCTTTATTATCTGCAAGCCCCTTGGGACACAGACTGTGACATGCACCTGACGGTTTATAAGTTGGTGGGCAACCAGATTATCATAAAATAGAAGCTATAGGTTGAAGCAAGTCTGTTCAGTGTGGACTGTTTGAAACTCGTGGGTTTTGTTAAACATCCAGCAAATAAGTTTATTTGAAGTCTTAGACCATTGTAGTTATCTTAAGTATCTTCTCCTACATGCACAACTTATCCTCCTTTATTTAACAATGTGCAGCTTTTAAAGAACCCCTTAATTCAGCCACTTTATTTTCCTTTTTTATGTTTGTGAAAGTGGTGATACGTGTTTTTACTTTAAAACTTCATCAGCGCCATTGGTAACCAAACCTATGAGTAAGATGTTACTCAAACTATATGTGTTGAAGTACTTGTTAAATTCCTATAAACATAGAAAGTCTGTCATGGATCCTTCTCTAAAAGCAGAAAGAGAGGAAGAATGTTGATGGAAAACTACAGATGTCAAGGGTTTTAGTGTTTTACATCATATAAGTACATCCAATGAGTTATTCATTAAGGAGTGCAAGTTCCATATTTTGCATCTGCTTTGCATTTGATGTCTGCTACATTTCAGTAATGCATCAAAAAAGTAGGTTGTATTAAATACATGCTTGGGCATCAAGTCCAGCAGATGAGAGCAAGCTGCATATAGTGCCTGACGAGGCACTCCTTCAAATTTTAAGACCAACATCTGACCTGAGGGGTCACAGCAGAATGTCACTTCTTTATTAATGAGTGATTCTACAGATAAAACAATGGGAAGGTGCAGCCTTTTATGTAATTATGCTCCTGATGAAAAGCTTTGAGTTAAAATAAACTTTATAAATGATGTAATTATCACATGCAGTCCATTCAATTATCTTCTTTATGAAGAGTGAAGGAAATATTCTTCAGTCTGAGATATCCTTATCTGTTTTTTTATATAAAGCATGTAGCACAGAAGAAATGTTTTTATTATTATTATTATTATTATTTCTACTACTAGCTTTTGTCTAATAGTATTTTTTTAGCACAATCTGTGTGATGAAAATAGTTACGGTCTTTGAAATTCAGCAGCTACAACCAGCTTGCACATCAGTAACTGCTAAACATGAACAAAAACAAGTAAAAAGCAGCATCTTCGACACTTGTAAATATTCATGCGAGTATCTGGCTCCGATTTCTGCTTCGAACCCTACAGCACTCCAATTTGAGTGTTTTATACAGTGAGTAAATCTTCCTGATATTTTTATTTGTTTCTCAAACCATGGAAATAAAAATGTTCTTGTCCTAATTATGCCTGTTGACACTAATACATTAACTAATACATTAATTTTAGCTAATTTTAAACATCTGGATAATATCTACTTGGATCATTCTAAAACATGTTTTTTTTTTTCTAGGCTTTGATGAGTGACTTTGTTCCCCATGCATGAAATCAAATCAGTGATAACTGTGGCACTGAAGGCTGTGTTTTCAGCGCTTGCACCTGGCTATAAATAAACACCGATCGTTTTCCAAACACTGAAATCAGATAGAAATATGTGCTTCTAATATTATTAATGAAACACCAGTAACTCTAGAGGTGCACGGTGTGCAAGCTTGTTTTGCTTTATCCAGAAATGGATTATAACTTTAATTTGGGACCATGTTTCCTCAAGGTCATTGTGTTCATGTTCATTTTTCTTATAATATCAGCAATGTGCAGTCATATACTTAGTATTAGGGCTGTTGTAAACGAATATTTTAGTAATCGAGTAATCTATCGATTATTCTTACGATTAATCGAGTAATCGGATAAAAAAAATTATAAAATGAAATATTGGTAAATCTGGCATAATACCGGTGTTACTATCAGATATCAATATCAGTCCAATTTTCCATATTTGAGCATCCCTAACAGTTGCTTTTTTGTAGTTTAGAAAACTAACCTGTAACAATAATAGCTCACTTTCTAAGTTAACCAGAAGAAAAGTTATAGAAAAATCTGAAATTATATTGAATTTAATAACAAAGAGGCAGGCTCACAAATATGCTTATAAAAATGTCTACAATCCAGCTTTTAGTTTATGTATTCATCTTCAGTGAGTTTAATAGGTTAATTAAACTCACCTTGCCACCTAACCTGTCACGCTTTGGGTTTGAAAATACGGGAAATGCCGCCTGGAGTGGGAGGAGAGGGCGAATGAACGAACATGGGGTGGAGGGGAGGAAATAGACCAGCGGATTGACGAACCGTTAGACCGGGGGACGAACACGGGGGGAAGCAATACGGGATATTTACGACACCTTCACTGGTCACACTCAGAAACTCATCTACCAGCCATGTACGATGCGCTCCGCCACCCGTTTCTTCAGACCGGGATATGAAATTTATTGTGCGGTTCGTCGGTAAAGCTACATTTACACGGTAAGCATCAGCTACTCAGCCACCCGCCCTGTTCAGGCTATCCGCTCACCTCAGCGCTCTTCCCGCCGTTCGCTTTCAACCAGCAGCCCCGGAGGAAAATGCTGCCGTACTCCAGGCATTCCCCCAGTCATTTTAAGGATGCTTATTGGTTCCCCAAAAACGATAAAAAGTCGGGCATTATCATCAATCAATAAAATCCCCACGGGCCAATCTTGAAGATTGGACTTTATGCCTCTGAGACTTAGCTTTTGTCAACAACTCAGAGGCGGAAGTGAGAGCTCCGCGCAACGCAAATGAAGTCCCGGCCGGAACACGGTGCGCAAACTAATAAAACATAAATTAACGAAGCTTCGAGGCAGGTAAATTTTCCTCGAGGAATTTAAGTAATCGAGGTACAAGAATCATTCGAGGAATCGTTTCAGCCCTACTTAGTATCATCCAACTTCTTTTCCAAATCCATCCAGCCAGCTGGTATCTCTCAGTATTTCCAGTGAGAATAATCTCTGTCATTTAATTCTACACATTTCTTTTTTTCATTTTGTATGTCTGTAAACTCAGACTTTTTTTTATTTATTTATTTTTTAAGTTAAAGCCACGGTGCAACAAGGTTTTGCAATCATTACTACCATTTTTCCGATCACAGTTTGAGGTCTGTTCGTGCGCCGTCCAGCATTTCAATCAGTTCTCTGCGGTGTTCGTTCGCTACAGGAGCTATTTTGATTTCTACAGGCTGCATAGCCAGACAATGGCAGGTAGAGAGTGGCATTTTAACAGACCTGAGTTATGTAAGGCCGAGTGCGACCTGGCTCTAAAAGCAGGGCCATGCGTCATTGTACATGTCAGACTGGGGGTCGACACTCGGAGTGTCTAAGCCTGGTGATGGAGTCTGGATGGCATCATGATGGAGGTGGATGAAAGGAAGCTGAGCCAGTCTTGAGGGGAAAAAGGTGAAGGCTGTGAATGGCAGGTAATGACACCAGCTGTGTGTCTTTTCCTCTGAGGGACTGATTCTTTAACACGTACAGCCTGATCCACTTCGATTTAAACAGCAGAAGTTTTTGAGTATTAAGCGGGTATGATGTTCTCACAGATTATCAACCTGGGTCGTAAGATAAGGTCAAGAGAGAGTTTTAGCAGCAACCGGACGACTAACTGGACTACACAGCGTTGCTTGTATCCCGTCTGCTGCGAAAACGGCAAAATCTAGAAATTTTGGATCGTTTTAAAGGAATATGTACAATCCATAAAATATATAGAGATTACCTTTTCAGTTGAAGTTGCTAACTGCACAAGATGCCAGTTTCAAATTCAAATAAAAACAGTAAAGACAAAGGCCACTCTGGTGTCAGAAACCGTTCACGAGTCGGATTACGACTGCGTCATTTTATGGCGTAAACGATGGAAAAAATTGGATTTCAGCAAAAATTCTGAATTGAGCATCAGCACCAGCTAGATTTACAATAGTTGGTGATAATTTCCAGTTGATTACTTATAACTGTTGACTGTTTTTGATGTAAAGCACTTTGAACTGCCTTGAAATGTTGAAATGCGCTCTACAAATAAACTTGATTTGACAACTGTCTCTTTGTTACAGAGGAGAAGTAGAGAACAGCAACACGAGCTCATGACATCCAGCTGGTCGTGCTGGAAAAAATGGCTATTGATACTTCCTAAAGTATTAATCACTCTTGCGTCTTATCAGATTTTGTTACATTACAACCACAAACCTAAATATATGTACTCATATTTTTCTATCCTGACTTAAAGTACGATAAAATACAACTGATTCGATTATTGCAGAATGCAAGGTGAAAATATGCATGACGAATAAAAATCCAAGTGTTGTGGTGTGTATTTTGATTCCCCTGAATAAATTCCAGTGCATCCAGCTCTTATCAGAAGTCCACCTGTATTTATTTATGTCTCATTGGAAATTCATCTGCCGTGCGAAGTCCTCGGAGGTTTGTTAGAGGACACTAACTAACTGCACCAGGAAGGCCGAGGAAGACATTAAACAGGTCAGGGAGAAAGTTGCGGCGAAGTAGGGTTGGGTCCCAAACCAACGTCGCAGGCATAGAATATCTTATTGAGCACTGTCCCATCCATCCTCTGAAAATGTACAAAATTTGACACAACTGTAAGCTTACTAAAACGTGGCCATCCATCGAGGAAGACGTGGATTAATTATGGATTCTGCCAAGATGCCCATGATTACTCTGCAGAAGCTTTAGATGTCAACAGCTCCATTTGAAGTATCTGATGTCAGGGCAACTATTAGTTATGCTCTCCACAAGTCTGGCTTTTTTCGGGTAGATATGCTTCCAGTAGAAGAAAACCTTTTCTTCACCAATGGAAGTGCCATTCGTTGTTTTTTTTACAAGCTGGCAGAAATAGTGAATATGTAGAAATAAAATGCATAGCAAAGAAGGAAATTATATTTGAATGACTAGTGTGGTGTAAAATTAACAATGGACGCCACAGGGAAGCAAAGTGGTGCCAGCATCATGCTATGAATGCTTGTCATTTTCCTGGACTGGGAAACTAGTCGGGAAGATGAATGCATCTAAGAACAGGATTTCCTTCGTCTGAAAGAAAATCTTTAAGAGGCTGCAAAAGACTTGAGGCAGGTGCAGAGGTTCAGCTTCAGCCACAACAGCGACCTCAAACATGCAGCCAGAGCTATGAAGTGAAATGGCTTGGATTAAAACATTGTCATGTGTTGGATGAAGCCATGAAAGCCGGTAGACGCGTACCCCAATTGGCAAAAAAATAAATAAATAAAAAAAAGCATCTACAAAGTATTGACCTTTTTTTCCTCCTTTTTTTTTTTTTCCAAAAGCCAAATATCATTTTCCTTCCCTCTCATAATTATGAGCTGTTTTTGTTGGTGAAGTTTGAGATGAAGGGAAGAAACTAAAGGATACTTTAGATCTGGAAAACTTAAGATTTAAATTTTTAACCGACATGTCACTCATTTTCTCTCTTTTTTTTTTTCCTGTTTATGTCCTAGATTCAGTGATGTGCTCTACTGTCCCATTGCATTAACACATCTTTGCAAAGCGTTGGCTTGCAGGAAAAACAGCCTTACATTTGACTTATATGCATACTTTGATATTTTTCTTATATTATTTTACAGCACATTTAATTATGGGAAACTATATGACTAGAGTGTGCTCTGGTCTCAGACAAAAAAAAAAAAAAAAAAACTCCAGTGGCCTAAAGTGTCACCTACCCATCACTGTCGCTGATTGTCGGTATGTTCGCTCCGTTTGTTTTTGCAGGTATGAAGTCTTGAAAAATTAAATTAAAGCCACACGCCTCAAGATGGAATTGTAGTGCTGCAGTCTCGATCACAGAGTATTTGAAAGCTTTCAATAGATTTATCCTCACTACTGAAGCGGACGTGGTTGGAAATCTCAGTTGCATCCCTCAAGCAACATTTGCAAGCCCTGCCTTCACAGTTGGGAATATATTTCTGAGATTTAGAAACAAGCTTCGAGTGTATTAGAAATCCATTTGGGGATAAAATATGTGTTGAGAAAGTCAGTTCTAAGGCTTCACCAAGACAGGTGGACGGCCTTGTGGATATTGCATCAGATGGGACACTGAAAGCAACTTTCAGGGAGAAAGTTTTAACAGACTTTTGGCTCCACATCCAGCCTACGCATCCAGAGCCAGCTGACTCTGCTCTGAAATGTGTGATTTAGTTTCCAACTATCTACAATTGAAAACAATTGTTTACCTAAAAATACAGCTGCACAACCAGATCGGTATGGAGTGACACTGAAACTCCCCGGTTTGGAGCCAAATATGTATGTCCTCATACCTAAAAAAAAAAACAAAAAAAAAACAACACCACTCACTAGGATGAAAAACAAAAAAAAAAGTTTAGAGACTAATATTTTTGGGTTGTTTATATTAAGATGTTCTGTTATTGAGGCTCAATCTTGAGTTGGATGGTCCGCGGATGCTTGATGACTGGGTCAAGTGGTCCTCAGGCTGGAAAAGTTTAAGAAACACTGATTTCAACCAAAATGTTTTGTTTAGTAATGCGGTTGAGGCGTTAACTAACTCTTTGATACCCTTAACATCTGACAATGGGCACTTGAACCTGTTTTGTTACTGGTTGAAAACCTAAACCAATATGTTGTGTCACCTGGTGTTTAATCAGGACTTAATTAAGTTTTATGCTTTGAAATGAATTAATCACGACAGAGCTGACAATGATGCTTGCGATCTTAACATCGGCTCACTCAGTTGATGCATAATGATTAATAATAGTTCTTGAAGAACAAAGAAACTCTCCAAAATCAGCTATCCTTAAAGAAGATGTATGTGTGTGTGTATTGTTTCTGTACTATAAATCTTTTCCTGCTTATTGCATGCACTTAGAGCGGACACATTCAACTTTTCTCTCGAGTACAATTACTTACTCTTGCACTTCATTTTTTTTTAGAGTGATGTAAGTGCATTGCTCTTGTTTCATGAAATGTGTGAACTTGTGTTGTTTCCATGATGGGTATGTATTGGAAGCTCCCAGGGCTGCTGCTTAGAGGTATAGTTTTAACGATAAAGCCTCCGACTCCATTAGCAGTTTGATAGAAGATCCCCCTTGTTCATGATGGTAATCAGTCATTTACAGTAAAACCCACATAAAATCAAACATTGGCAACTTTCTTGTGTTTGGAGGTGCTAGCAGACCAACAATAAGTTGGCAAGCCAATCTCCAGAGAGAAGAGAAGAGGTTAGGAGAGGCAGCTTTGAATGCTAAAGTGAAAAAGCAAATTAAACCTCTGATAAAGCAGACTCAAAGGCACAAATTCAAAGAGGACGTGGAAACAGGAAACGTGAATTACAGACACCAGCTAGACTTATTTTAGCATTTCAAACAGTTTGAAAAATATCCTCTTTAACAAATTTTAAAGGGGAAATATAAAGTTTGCGAGCTTTTAACTTGGATCAATGACATTGTCTGTATGTGTAACGCTAAGCGTCGCTCTGCACTTTTACAAAATGCATTTCTAATGCTAACCTTCTAGTATTAAGAAGAAAGAGATTAGTATCTTGCTTTGATACAGGAATAATTTTTGCTCCTTATGTAAGTTCATTTTTTAACCCTCGTCTGACCCTAAGCATTCCGATTATCTCATTATTTAAGGCAAATGTTTCTGGCTGCTTGCTTTGGCTGGTGTTTAATTTCACCTCATTTCTCCTACCTATCTTTCTACGTGAACATGAGAAAAGAAGTGGAACCTCAGATAAAAAAAATCCCATTAAGCTGAAATGTGCTGGTGCACAGTCAAGCAGGGGTTGAGAGTGGAGCGTGAGGAAAGGGGATGTTTTTGAGAGCGATGACTCATACCAAATGATTACATGCTGTTGCTATGTGATGATGGAAAGCATGGAAGTTTGCATGCATGTGCATTAAGTGGCTGGAGGAGCTTTCTGATCCATGTGCGCCTTGCACTAACTTGCAACACAGAGTGTCCATAGATCATCTCTTCCACTCATCTCCAAAGGCCATTTCACGTGCATAATTCATCATCGTTATGTCCTTCATCAGAAATGATCCATGCCACCATGGTTGGAACTTATTTTCTTCTATGCCTGGTGTCTGGATTTCTATTTTTAGTTTCATATTTGTAATCTCTGACCATATTAGGAGCACTGTATTCAAAGCGACAGGAGTGTAACGGTACAAACATGATTACCTTTAAATTATTTGAATGCATTCGTACCACAACCGCTGCACATTTTATGCAAGAGCAAAACACAAAGAGAAGATGGCCATCAATCTCCAGCAACTGATCCAAAAAAACTGTGTGTCTAACCATCTTGTCTGGAACAGAGACGTTGCTTTCTTACTAGTGTTTTTGGGGTTGTTCAAAAGCATTTTCTCTTTGGCATAAAGCAAAATGACCTGCTAAAGTATTTTTATGTGCTTAAACTGACAGAAAATCCCTAGGATGTGACAAATAGGCTCAGCATCACACAGGAAATAATCTACAGATGCTTGATCTGACCTCTCTGCAGGTCATAGACCCAAAGGAAACAATTTTATTTAACAAATTTTATGTTCTTCAGTCCAAGTCATATTTTTTCAACCCTGGGACTTTGAGGGGACTTCGTGCAACAAGCTTGGTTTTACAGAATAAAAACAGTACTCGGTGGTAATTGTAGAGTTCCTCTGATTACCCTAAAGCTCTCTGGTGGGAGACTTGGGCATTTTAGCTTATCACTTAATTTGAGATCATTTTCAGCACTTCTTAATTTGGTTTTCAATGCCTGATTAGTTTTTAAATCGGAGTACGCTGTTCTTCTGAGCAGTGCCTGGAATTACCCATTTGACTCAGATTTTTATGGGGGATGCCTTATAAGCAGCATGTATAATATTTTCTGCTTTCATCCTCAAAAAAGCTGCCACCTTTTTGACATTATTTACAAAATGAATGACCTTACTCATTGAACTTTACCCTTCTAGTCATAATAACAACTCCTTCCAATTAATAGTCCAGTTACACAAAGTCGTTATATGAATGTCATACATAGAAAAAATAATTTCTGTCAAAAGCAGCGATTTGTCTGGTTGGTTATGTTAGATCTTACAGCTTTCCCCAGCAGCTCAAAGGTAGGAATTTGTAGAGCGTAACACATTAAAGGCTCTGCTTGACAGCCAGGAGGAAAACAAGAGCTGGTAAGGGACAAGGGATTTTGTCTTGCATGGAGCTAAACACAATCCACCTCTACTGCAGACTTTTCACCACCTGAGGGAAACGGAAAAGATTCAGTTCATGCAGACTGCAGATGAAATGCATCAACCTTCTATGTAATGAGTGTGCACATTATCCTCTGTACCTTGGGAATAATGTGTGCACTCAGAAGACAATCTTGGCCTCTTTACATCAAAATACCAAACGTACCATAAATAACAGAAGATCAACGCTGGTTGCAGCAATCCTTTTTTAGACTTATACCTTACTGTTTTTTTTTTTTTTTTTTTAAGTTGTTGCTGTTGCTCCTGGTCTATGCTTTGTGTTGTATCACCTATGTCCTACTTACTACTGGTTAACGGTTTGTTTCTACCTCCTGAGATGGAAGGGGGAGGGGGAATTTAGATGGGTCTATTTTGTTTCTGGACCTTTTAAGTTCATTGCGAGGTGTAAAGAGCATGCATTTATAATCACATCTATCAATCTAAAACAAGTGTGATTAAAAAAAAAAAAGATTTAGATTTAGTTTTTAAGAAAAAAAAACACAACAGGTGAGGCATTATATAAGGAATGAACATGGGTAGAGGAAGCTTGTGAGATCCTGGGGGGGGGGGTTTAAAGTGCATGGTGGGATTAATCTTTTGAAATATATGCTGATTTTGAAAAAATAAAAATAAAATCGGGAAGCATTTACCCAAAAAAACAAAAAAATGTCATTGCTATGATATGAATCATGTGAATGTCAGATGGATGATGAGCCAATACAATATCTATTTTCTACATACTAAAATACAACCTTCAATCATGCTGTGTTTATGTTTCACTTGCAAAAAATAAATGTCCAGCTCCTCTGACCCCTCCACTTGAAGTCAAACAAAACAAAACAAACTTCTTTTACAGTTTTACTTTTCCTGTTGAAAGTGTGTTCCTCTTATCTCTTCGTGCCATTTTTATTGGATCAAAATTGCCAGTCAAAAGTTCAGCAGAAAAACTCATACAGCCTCATATTTGTCATTATTTCCCCCCCATCCAGCTAATTTGCATGTCTCTTTCTCTCAGTGGCTGGTGGCCCGTTTCAGCCTCACTCATCCAGAATTCTCCTGGGATGCAGGAAGTTCAAAGGGTAAGTCAAAGCTTATGGGAACTAATCTTCACCAGTACGTTCTCTTCCTCTCACATCACCATGCATGCGGTCATCTCAAGTGTCCCGAATGGAGATCTGGTGTTTGTAAGGAATGCAGTCTCCCTTGGGGACACCCATGTTGACAAAGGAGGAATAACAATATGGCACCGGTCGAAAATTATTTGTCTACATAAGCAACAACGGTAAAGTTAGATCATTTTTCAAAGTTCTCAGAAGTGTGACAAAGGTGCAAATCGTATTTTTTACAACTATGAACATATTTTTCTTGTCTGGTTGTTTTGTTTTATTTCAGTAGTTTGTCTATTAGCTTATATTTAGGTTATTTCAAATATGTTTTGCTTGCTTGCAGCAACACCCGTTTCCTTACAGCTTCAAATTGTCATCCCACCGTCAATAACCCAAGCCGTACATCTTTTTATGCACCGCTGATTTTGCAATCATTCTGCAGTTTAAAAAGCTTCATTTTAAGTGAGTAATGATGCCGTATAAATGCAAGGCATGACTTTCACTTTAATGGTCAGATTTCTAATGAACGATGGCGACAGACAGGCTAATATCTGTGTGTTTGTTCGCTGGTGTTTTTATTTATTTATTTTTTTCACGCCTCTTGGCAACAACACTGACTCATTTATTCCTAATTAAATCTAATCTTCAGGGCCTTTTACTGTATTTTCAGTCTGCTTTTAAAAAACATCAGTGATATACCGGAGGAAAACTAATAATGAATACAAAGTCTCACGGAGCCCAATGTCATTCGTGCAACCCCAACCGAGAAGAACACACACCCCCCAACATGATGGAAACTCCTTTAATAAAATAGCTAAATGGCTAACTGAAGTTAAAATAGGTAAAATCTCTGAGTTTGTGTTACTAAAGGTTTACTGAAAATTATTGTATAGAAGAGGATCTGTTTTTTTTGTTTTTTTTCCCCCCCAGTTTGTTATTCCTACTTAGCACAGTTCTGCCTTTGTGAGCCTATACTGTGTGAACCTTGTTTTTTGCTACTTGACAACGGAGCTGATCTCCGAACCTCCGGTACTCAGGAAAGAGACAAGTATATAAACTGGATGGATGGATGGCTTGTTTTCAATAACATCCATTCATATCAGATATAATGCATGGCCTACAGAATGCATGACTTTCAGCATTTGTTCATGACTGAGGTTTTTCTCTTTTCCAGCTTGTTCAGCTGCAAGACATTTTTGAAACAGGAGTATATTATGCAGCATATAATTACCTCCTTTATTTAATTAGAACCAGTAGAAAAATCCAAATGAAAAATGGATCTGGACTTTTTTGGCTCTAAATCTTTCAATTTTTTCATTGCATCACAAAGTCAAGAAAATATTCGTCATGTCGTGTGGGTCATAGAATGAATCTGTTCAGGAGATTTATTAAAAGGTGACAGTAAATTACCAAACATCTTTCTGCTAGCCTTTCCTGATACCTTTTGTGTATCTCTTCATTATTATTATTATTATTATTATTATTATTATTATCTAGCTTGCATATTGAGAGATCAAACTGTGCAAAGACATTTTAATTATATTGAAATTGAAATCTGAAGATGGTCATGCAGTAGAGTTCCTTACATCTAAACTGCTGCTTATTTTCTAATTATTATTTGCTTCTGGCACTGGATCTGTTTACTATTCATGTATTTTTGTTGTTGTTGTTAAATAAAGTGCAAATAAAGGATAAATGAGTATTATAGTTCATTTTTAAAAGGTATTTTTTGTAATTTTCCCAAATAATAGGATTATTATCTCACTTGCTAAAATACAGATGCTTTTATTCCTGTTATGGAGCACCAATGATCTTCACAGGATGTATATTTTCCCCTTCGTTTAACTGGCCCTCATTGTTCACATATATACTGTTGCAGTTACATTTTTATTTTTACAGCAATAATTGACTGTTTAACTTCTTAAATGTCACCTCAACAGAGCAACGATCTTTTACTCGCCGAGTGCATGCAGTACCTTATCTACCATAAATCAACAATTATGAAAATATTGCTAGCTACAGAGGTTGTTAAACACTCCTTGTGATGCTGTGAAATGACTCGTGGTACTTTCCAGCTTTTCCAAATCAACATATTACTCATGCTGGCAGCAAATACCTAAATGACAGATTTTATCATATGAACGGAACCGAAAAATTATTTCACAGATTTGATTATCATTTTAAAAATAAACCTTTAAATGCACATTATTCCAATTAGCACAATATTGTTATATAATTATTGCAACTCAATGTGCAGTGCCCTCCTCATCTATTAGCACCTCTAGGGAAGATGTGCTAATAGATGAGCTTACACTGAGGAAAAACGTCACTGGTGTCTTCTAACAATGAGCTCTGGATCTTGTTTTTAACCTTCCTCATCCAGCCCCATTTGTCAGAAGTCCACTTGTTTTTATTTTACCTTATTTTGTACTTAATGCTAGGGCTGTAGATATGGCCAAGTTTGAGTAAATACCCAGGACACATTGTATTTATAAGGGTTGATTGGTAACATGGTGCAGGTGAGAGAGGAGACCAGGCAAGTAGACTGAGGGAAAGAGAGAGATGGCACGGAGCAGCAAAGAAATGTAACAAATAACATGATTCAAATGGAATAAAAAAATAACTAAACACAAGTAATGAACAATAAATATTACCTAATATGAGTAGGAGCAGTTGCCACCATTGTCCCAGTGACACAAAAATCGAATGTCCACATTCATCAAGAATTTTATCTTTCTTTAAGTAGTAAAGTTTAGCAGGGGTGAGTACAGCTTGATTCAGTGGCACAGGAAAAAAATAAAATAAATCTTAGCCTAGCCTATCTTTCCCTAATGCTACAGCTGAAGGATTCTAAGTGGAGGCTTATGGATGACGGATCAGAACATCAACCAGTCAGAGAACATCCTCTGTAAAGAACTTTATTGATTGAAGGGGAAGTGAAGCGCAGATATTTTCTCAACTTCTGGCTTGATGGAAATGAAATGACACCAGTCTTATATATGTTTACGCCACAGCTGATGAAGAAAACTGAATCTTGATAAACAGTCTTCTATATTAGAATCCCATACACAAGATGACTTCTTCTTTTGGTCGGCTGCTTTCCCCGTTCCTCCGTTTTGGATCCAAAATGTGCTTCGTGCATTCTTTGTTAGAGGTTAAAATAATCAGCCAGTGTAGCATTTTTGACGTGGCCAAGCATTCACATCACTGCTCAGATCCACTGGGGCATATTAAAGGAGCTCTTGCCAAAGTCCCACACAAACTCAGTTTAATATCTTCTGTAACGTCTTCTGTCACTTTCATTCCAGTACAGCATAGATTATAGTCTAAAAGCACTTCACGTGAAGTAAATAGCTCACCAAGCTGTGACAGTGAGGCTTTCATGGTCTGTTTATGACAAGTCATGTAATGTGCTGTAAATCACCGTTGAGGTGGCGACAGTGCTTCATTCACCGGCGAGAGACGCTGCACTGCTTATGACAGGACAGACTTGTTATTTGTCAAAGCAGCGATCACATCCACGGTAAAAGCCACAAAATTCATTTTTCTTAGAAATATACTGCCTTGCAAATGTTTCACACTACTTGAACGTTTTTACATTTTGTCTCTACTATGAGCTTCATTATGTTTTATTAGCAGATAGTACTGTACATCAACACAAAGTAGTGTAAAGTTGTGAGATGGAAGGAAAAGGATACAGGATTCAATTTTTTATTTATTTATTTATTTATTTTTTTATCACAAATTAAAATCTTAAAAGTCTAGTGTGCTCCATTGAATAGTCTCGCTGTTTCTAAATGAATGTGAAATTGTTTTATTTGCATCATTTGAGGTCTGAAAACGTCATTTTGATCATTTCTCAATTTATGCAAATACGTATTAAATTTTTGCTCAGAATTTCGGAAACATGTTGTCAGTAGTTCGCAGAATAAAAGAACGATGTTCATCTTACTCAAACATATACCTATAAAAAGTAAAATCAGAGAAATTGATCATTTTTAGTGGTCTTTTAATTTTCTCCATATATATATATATATATATATATATATATATATACATATTCACTAACAGCTGATGTTATTTCCAACATCAACTGCTGGATGATATTTTCACACAAGCCTTTTCAGCACCACTCGCCTCAGCCATTAATTATACAACAAGTCTGTGTGAGCGTCCTTGAGGAAAATGATGTGTCAGAATATTTTTGTTAATACTCGGCAGACTCCCACAGGTTTTCCTTCACCTAAATGAACATGGCACTCCTCAGCTGCTGTCAGTGCAGGTGTTCAGCTGTGGACATAATTTGGGATTGCAGCTGCGGGGAGCGAGCTTGTTTGTGTAAGCGAGCAGGTATCCAGCCCGGTGTGCTGTCAATCTGAGGTGAGGAAGTTTGATTTTGGGACTGTCGGTGTTTCTGCTGCACGGTATGCAGTATGCACATAGTGGGAGGATGTTGGTAAGAAAATGTCAATTTGTGTTTTGTGCTTCTCTATCAGACCACATATTTGTTTTTGGTTGAATCCTGAGGATTCTTAGTTTACTAAATAATAAGGATTATACTTGTACAATGCCAAAACGTCTAGATTACTCACAAATATCAGTTCAAAACTAATCTCGTCAGCTATATTTATGTCAAAAGCAGATATTCAGATAAACATTTAGTTGAGGGTTTATATTTCATAGCTTGTTTAGTTGGAATTAATTTAGTTTTGTAACACAAATGCTTTATTGGCTAAACACATTGGTAAACAGATGAAAAAATTTCCTGGCAGTAAACCAGGGTGAAACACAAGGATTACCAAGATTACCCACTGAGTGTGTGCTGGCTACACCAAAACGGTCTAGTCAGCACTAATGAACTGCTGGCAGAAAGGAAGAAACATACAGTTTTGTCTACTAACACCCAGAGTTATGTAATCTGAGTTTGGAAGGAATTGGTGCTAGAGAGGAACCCGGAAGGCGTAAAGGAAAAAAGAGAGGGTTTTTAAATCGCCTGGGTAGGAAGGTTCACAACCGGAGATAATCAGAGTTCATGGTATGAAGAAGGAATGAGATCTGAGCAGAGAACAGGTGGTTGGATCTTCCTTTTAAAGCCAACCTGTCGTCGCCTGACCACTACTGTACAGGGATGCAAGAAAAAACTAACTTGAATATGTCACTAAAAGTACTCAAGGCCTTTTGTGATTGCTGTTTTCAGTGTATATTATGTTTTTGCGTACCTGTTTCGTAAAAAAAAAACAGAAGTAGAACTTGTCATGCATCTGGAAACAGCTGAACACTTTCCTAAAGCTACTGATGTGGAGAAAAGGGTTTGCAGCTCCAATGACCAAAGCATAATGGATTCCTGCCATGAAGATAGTGAGGAGGAGGGGAACTAAAATAGAATACCGCCAGAATTTACACAGAGACGGACTAGAAGCATTATGAAAAATATCAACACAGTTATCAAGAGACATCAGTCAACAGTATATGTAGAAAAACAAGAGGAAGATTAAGCTGACTGAGCAGCTGGGGAACTGCCTGCTCATTCAGACAGATTGGTATGTAGGGCCATTTGTTATAATGTTGGAAAAGATATGAGATGAGATTATTTCAGGTGAGAATAGTGCAGGTATTTGGCAGAGAAGTTTGTTTTCTGTGGTGGCTTTATCTTTATGAACTTCATTATGATTTGAATCAATCATTTGCCAATATATATATTGACAAAATGGGGTATCTATGTGTAGCAGATACACATGGTGGTTTTATTTAAAATGTCCTTTTTTATGACTTTTTTGGGTACATTCTTTGGTGTGCCCCAAAAATGTGGTGCCATAACAAAAAGTACATCTTTTGGAAGATGGGGCGGGGGGAGGAATCACAACTGCTCCTCACATCACACCAGTTGGTAATAATAATTATAGATTAATAAAATATTCAACACTTTCCTATATTTAGTTTTATTTTACAAACCTGTAAGCCAAACTTCTAATGTGCTTATCTGCAAAAATGATTAATGCACAAGGTTATATCTTCCTTAATCAGTAATTGAAGGTTTTTTTTGTGTGTGTGTGTGTGTGTGTTTTTGTGTTCTTTTTACTTTTTTATTTTCTTTGTTTGGTTTTTTTTAAATTTTTTTAGTTATGGACCACAATTATAGAGGACCCCATTTGGAATTTAAATAGTGTTTCATCTAAATCAACTCAGTTCTTTCAAGGAAACAAATAAAAAGATGCACAACTAGTGCGTTTTGTGATGCAGAGTTGGGGCCAGGTCCCCCGTCTTACAGAGAAAATAGTCATCAACACAGAGATCCTGAGTTTGACCTTTGCTGCGTGTCCTCCCGCCTTCTGTCTTCATTCATTTCCTGTCTGGTCATTAACTTTAAAGGGTCCTAGAGCCAAAATAAAAAAAGATGCACCTCTAATGCCAAATGTGCTCTGGTGCATAAGCAGTACAGTGAAGACAGAAGTATTGCTTCTGTGCACTAGTTGAAAATGTGGAAAGATATGATGACGTGTAAATGATGATAATAGTAATGAAATTAAATTTGTCTCTAAGGTCTTGTTGATAATTCAGAAGAAATGCCCAAGAAAAGAAGGAGCGCATTTACACCAAGACCAGAATACTTGTTTGATGTTACAGAGAAATAGAGACTCACTTGCTAATAGTTGGGTGAACACTCTTTTGGCTGCAAAACTTCCTTAAATACTTGTAAATTAATTGATGAAATGCATAAAATTGTTACGGCTGTCAGGAAATGTCATTTAAACCTCATTTTATTGGTTTGCTAAAAACATTTGCATTTATTTGCTAAAAAGTCAAGTCTTTACCCTTAATGGAAAGATAAAAAAGCTTTTGAACCAAATTGCCAAAAAAAAATAAAAAATTATATCCCTATTTAAATGCCAAACAATGTGGTTTTCAAATGATTAGCTGCATTTAGCTTAAAATTCAGTATTTTAATTGTATTTACTAATTTCACAGTGTTGGGGGTGGGGGGGGGGGAATATGAAAAGCCTAGACAGCCTGTTGGTTTGACTCAACATTGAGAGAAATTCTGACTTTCCAGGAGAACGTATCTATTCACAGACCAACTCCACACCACTGAACAGCCCGGGGCGCGTCATACTTTCAGCCAATGTACCCTTTTAGCTACACTTTGTATAACCCATCTCCTGATATGATTCACTCCTCACCTACAGTGTGAAATTAACTTTGGGTCAAAAGGCTATTAGCGTCGCAAATGAAAAACCTTTCAAAGTGACTGATGATGAAAAGTGTAAAGGCTAAGGGAAACGTTAGGCTACAAGCAGTCAACACAAAGCTTAAAATGGAGGATTACGGAGTCAACTCAGCTTGGTTACTTACAAAAATGTGAACACCCTGAGGTGCAAGTGCTCGTCTTTTGTCTTATCTTTGATGGACTAAATACTTTCAAAGAGTATTGTGATTCAGAGTAAGATTAAAAAAAAAAAAGAATTTCATCTGTTGAGGGTTGTGGGATTCATAAGACAGATTTTTTTCCTGAATTGAAATTACAGTAAAAGAGCACATTTTGCACGGAGAAAGATTAAATGAGCGCCTCCTTAAACAAACGCCGCAATCATACACTTGACTGGAAATGAGCACAAATACTTTTTTGCTCACTGAAAAGACAAACTAGTCGGTGTTTTCCTGTTATAAATCATTACGTGTCTACTCCGTTTCTTATTACGTAACTGCAGTTGAAATCTTAGCTCACACTAATTAATACAGATAACCACAAAAAGCACGGCTAAGAGAGCATCCTGAGGTCTCACTGGCGATTTGCTATTGATATGCCTTTTGACTCAAACTGAAACTAATGTTGGGCTTTTGAATGGAAAGAAATGGAGGTAATTATAAAATGAAAAAGTGTAGAAATAGGCAGGTATTGAAGCCTGAAGAGGATCAGAGAACATGCAATGTCCTTTTATGATGGTCTGGTGAAGTTGCGATCTGAATGCTAACATTGTATTCAAGTATGGCATAAAAGATCATTTATCTTATGATACTCTCCTGATGCAACTCAAGGCAGTTTTCTTTTGCTCCCTTATTCAACATGTGTACTAAGCTAAGAACCAGACAGGTATACCTTTATCTAAAGGTTCAATCATTGTGATTGATTAGAGTTCAGTGCATTTTTGACACTACAGATAATCTCGTTGCCGACATTTATCTTTATTTTGTTAAACACAAATATACTTTAAATATTCAAAGACTGCCATATGAATAACGTGATTTTTTTTAAAACAATATGGAAGTTGTGGAGTGTGACTAAATTGACAGTGTGTGACAAAGTGTGTACACCTCATAATAACAGGTGCCAGCCATTGAGTATGAGCCATTAAATGAATCATCACATGTGAGATGATATCATGTTTAGCAGCAGTGAATGATGGTGTCTTTGCCCACAAGGTGAATCTCAAAGGTACATGATGGAAGAGGGTTTTTTGTCAATACTGTTCCACAAGATGGCAAAAATTTGTTTTTTGTTATTTTTAAAATAAGCAATCACAGCATATTCTATTTTTTTACAGTAAAAACCCAACTCAGTCCAATGATATTAAGGTTAAAAAGTCTAATAATTTTTGCTTCACTTTTATTTATTCAGGTAAATCTCATTTGGAAATTAGGTCTTATATGTAACAGTGACCTGTTCTATTTAAATATACAAAACATGTAAAAAAAATAACATATCAACCAAATTAACTGAAAGAACACAACTCAAAATAAAATAAGACATTTGCAATAAAATATCATGAGCAGGAGCAGACACCTAATTGTGCTTTCTTCATTGTAGCAGTTATTTAAAAAAAATCACTTAGGCTCAAATAACCTACACAGCTTTTGGTCATGCTGTAGTTGTTCTAAGTAAACCTACCTTTATAATAAAAGGCTTTTTTCCAAGTTCTATATGACCACAGCGTCTTCATGCATTTGGCACTGACTATCTCTACAGCTTTCAGGTAATTCAGTATTATATCAAACGAAATAGCAATGATCCGAAATGGATCCTTGTGGAACCCCATTTTTCAAAAATTGCTCTCGTATTGTTAACTTTAACATACTGTTCTCACTTTTTCATCCTACTCATAGACAGCCAGGGGCAGCAGGAACTGTCAGACTGTACTAACCTCTGCATAGAGCTTTCATTTCAAATCCCAGTAATGTTTGAAACATGAATTATATTATGTGCCTCTGTCCTCAGAGTTTAATTAGGGAAAGGATTCTGCCTCACTGAGAAAACAGAGACCTCTAATTAGAGAAATGTTTTGTTTTTCTTCTGCTGCGTGTTTATTATAAAGGGTCTAAAATCATCAGTCATGAAATATTTCAAAGAAAAGAATGTATTACTTTTATGTTCTTTGCTCAAAGTATTGCTTAAAAACAGGAAAGAAAGAAAGAAAGTAGCAGTTCAGAATTGGATCTCACTGTCATGTATCACCGCAGTGGAGTTGATTCCCAACATTACTTGTGTGTGTTTTTGTCTATACCATTTGCAGTGGGTCTCATATTACCCAGCAGGGCTAAGGGGAGAGAGATGGTTCAGAAATCCTTCAGGCATTAATTGGAGCTTTGAGGAGCTTAATCAGCTGCTGTTGCAACTAAAAACTCCTATATTTGAGTTGTTTCTTATCTAAATAGATTTGTTTTTCTGTTGTTTTTTTGTTGAACCGTGTTGGCACGAACATAAATGAGCTGAATTTTGAGATGAGGAAATAAATAAATTTAAGGAAACTCAATATCCACAAATAAGTCAGAGCTTGCCAATGGTTTTACATGTCTTATGAAATGTTTACCTTTATGTTTCACTTTTTTATTCTCTTTCCGTACTTTTTTTTTTTTCCCTGTGGGATTTTCTTTTTCCGGATGTTTGGGAAATTTTCAAAAGTCAAATAATGGAATCGCAATTTTTTATTTTATTTTCAGGCACAGTATTGACAGATCAAACCTGTTTACAATTGCCTTTGATGTGAACTTTTTTTTTTGTGTCTACCATTTGAGGAAGCCTCACAGTCAAAATCACAACATTGCAGTTCCTGAATTCGTTTGATTATGACACAGGCCAGGCATGACAGACAGCAGGACAGGAGCTCACTTCTGAGTTTTTTTCTGTTTTCTGATGGGAGTGTCTGATTCGGAGAAGGTCACTGTTCTTTTTTACCCTGGCTATATGAAGTCTGCCTGCTGTTTGCTGGGAATGGGGTTCCCAGCAAACATCAACAGTACGTGCCTGCCTGAGGGAAGTGGATTATATTATTACTAAATCAAATAATGTCTGTGTGTATCTAGCCCCCGTGTCTGGGTCATCACATTATAAAAAAATAGTTTTGATCGTTTCTCACAGAATGTCACAGGGAAAAATAATATTGTGTAAAAACTGTAAATATTATTTCTAGTTATAGAGGAACTGATTTTGGGCAAAACAACAGAAGAAGAAAAACGTTTCTGCTTGAAGAAGAAGCTACATATCACTCAACACTGAAATCTTCCCTGGCTGCAAAAAAAACGTTTTTGTAGAATAACTTTTACATTAGGAATGCTATACTGACATTTTTAACATGCATTAATAATACATTCACCCTGAACAACTCAGATGTAGCTTGGCTGAAATAGCTGTGTTTCCATTGACCATAAAATTGTGCAAACTGGAATTACAAAAATAAGTTTGCTTCATGGAAACATGGGAATGTTGTTGATTAAAAGTTTTTCCACCTACTATGGAAACATATTTTTCAAATCACGAGTCACATCACTTTGCATACAGCTTACATTGGCTTATGTTGTTTTTCCCTTGCAGTAAAAAAACCTTATGCTGTATTAGACATATTCATTTTGTTAGGTTTTACAGTTGAGGTCTTCCTCAAAGTGCTTATAGTAACTCAACAGGGTTTATAATTGTTCCAGTAGTTCCAAATTATTCAACTTTGCTCTTCCATCGTAAGTTTGTAATTTAATAATAAAAACTGTAATAATGGAGATAAATTCAAGGTTTTATATAATCATTGATGAGCTCTGACATTTAAGGTGTATTTCCACTGGGCTCTACTTTACCCATATCAGATTTTTTTATTGGCAGTGCTAGAAGCACTGAGACCATCATATATAATGTGCTGTGAAACTGAATGACTGTCTGCAGGCACTTTCAATTTAACATGTCAAGAGGGTTGAAAGTGTGGGAAATAGACAATATTTCACTTTGGCATACAACAAATTACATTGAGAAAACAAATATCGCTGTCTGTAAGTAAAAATAATTTTAATAGTTCACGCTTAGACTTTTAGAACAACAGGATGTGGTAAAGAAACCATATTTAGTGTTTTACATTTTTCTATATACAAGTTGAGGACACCATCAAAATACAGATGTCTGTAATGTTTTTTGATTTATTTTAAGTCCAGTCCTCAAAATCTACTATTGCATCTAGATCAGTGGTTCTTAACCTGGGTTCGATCGAACCCCAGGGGTTCGGCGGTGCCTCTGCCGCGGAGGTAAAGACACACTTGTGTAAAGTCGTGATGACGCGCCGCTTTGCCATCACTTGCTGCAGAGGATCACGTTACATTGCTTAGCCAATCAGTGCTGCGGAGGAGCACTGATTGAAGGAGCTCCACTCTCAGCATGGATTTGAACTTGTATCTTTAATTACTTCAGCAAAGCTCACCGTTTTTACCAAATAGACCCTTTTCACAGTGACGTCAGACAATGGCCGCCATAACTCAAACCTGGGCATCTTTACTTCTGGTGTGATTTTGCCTTGGGAACCAAGCTGAAAAATTCCCGCATTCTCATAATCTTAAGGATATAATAAAAGGTAAGTTTAATAATAACAGCATTTAAGTGTTAGATAGCTGTTATTAATTATTGTAAAATCACCATTCTCTAACTGTGTATAAAATAAACAGCCTCCGATCGGAGAGTAAACCACCTAGCAGCAGCTTTAGCCACATTTAGGAAAAAATATACTCTCTGTCAGCCCTGTAACGTTTAGAGGTTCACTTTCTGTATTTTATAAAACAGTGTTTACGTGTTAGATAACCGTTATTAGTCATTGTCAATTTACCATTCTCCAACCAGCCTCCGATCATGAGTAAACCAGCTAGCAGCAGCTTTAGCCACAGTTAGGAAACATATACACCGCCGCCTGTCAGTGATGTAACGTTTAGAGGTTCATTTTCTGTATTAATGGAAAATAAAGGACATAAAAATAACTTTAATCTGATTACTGGATTTGAAATACGAGCTCGTTAGATTATTCGTTACCGGAAAAAGTGGTCCGATTAGAGGAAGGCATTACAAAGCAGCGGCGGCACCGGACATCTCTGCTTATAACAAACAAACCCCTATTTTATGGGATGAGTGGCAACTCCAGTCTATAATTTAAGAATCTGATCAAGATTAGAGCCTAAAACGTTATAGTTCAAAAACAGTAAAAAGTTCTGGTTAAGGAACAGTTATGTCACGTACTTAGCTAGCTAACAAAATTCACTAATGCTAAGCTAACGGTTACGCAAAACAAAAATACCTACCTTCATAGTCAAACAGGTATTGTTCGGTGAAGAATTTCTAGCCTTTGTTTTATTTAGATTTTGTTGTCAGAGAAAATTGGTTTGCAAATCGTGATCTATCTTCAAATCTTATTTTAGGCAAATGTTTTAGAGACTGTGTAAACTCCATGCTCTGGTGTTCTGTCTGATCAACATATGCTGTCAGATATATACATATATATATATATATATAAATATCTAAATCTCTCTTTCTATATATATGTCTCTATATATCTATATATAGATATATATGTGTCCATTTTACATATATATATGAAATAGACAACTTTATCGTTACTTACTATGTACACCGGAACTAAGGATACACAGCTTCGAGCCAAAACGGAGGTTGTGTGACGTCATGTGAAAAGGGTCTATTCTGTAGCTTCTAAATCTGCTCCGTAGTCGCATCTTTTCGGGGTTGCTACTGCCTCTAGTGGCATGGGGGTGGTAACGCAGCTAACATAATTACATTACTAAATCAGAATACCCCAAAGTCTTTATTATTTATTATTAATTTTTCATTCTCTTAAGAATGTAGAGCTAATTAAATGATCTAAACAAGACCTTAAAGTGGTTCCAGTTTCTCTCGATGGCCAACCTGTTGAAACTGTGGAAAATTTGGGTCGTTCCTGCTCAACTTTGCTGAAAACACTGACTATATTTTGAAGAACTGTTCTCAGAGACTCTACCTTTTAAGAAGAATTGGGGATCTTGGGGTGACCCAACTAGAGTCTAGTTGGGTCACCCCAATGTCTTGAATTTGAAAAAATAAATCACTACGGAAGGGTTCAGTAAATGCGCATATGAAACTGGTGGGTTTGGTACCTCAAAAAATGTTAAGAACCACTGATCCACAATCAAATTCACAGCCAGGGACATAAGATGCTGATGAGCCATTTGATTCAGGTATGTTGGACAAGCGAGTTACAGGCTGGTATAGCTCTCAAGGACTTGACTTGTGCTCCTCTGATTTAGATGATGAAGGTAATGATATTTTCCAATGCTCTTAATGATAGATGGGTCATCATAACTGGGACATTACATAGTGAGTTGTAATGCAAATTCAAGGTTACATTCCCTGTTTTAGAAGAATGTTTCTGACAGTTTCATAACTGCATTTATAATAGATACATTTCAGCATTGTATCGTACTATCTTATGTAAAATGTACTCTGACATATATATGTATTACCTTATACAGTCACGTTTCTTGCGTAAGTAGATAACTGGGCAAATGCTGTCTTTGCTGTCCCATGGTACACAAAGATTACATCCACTCCCCATCCACTCTAATGTAAAAGAGTGACTTTTAAAGTTGTAGAATAATTTTGTACAGGTTTCACATCTCTATATGTTGTTTTCACATCTCTATATGTTGGTTTTTCTGTCTCTCAATTTGAGATGGCCCTAATGCCAGCATCAAAAACGTTCCTTCTTATGTTTTCAAAGACAGAAATGAAGCTTCTTGAACTGTTTTTGGACTTTTTTTCTGCCTTGTGGCCGCCATGTGAGAAAGACAAATGGCAAAAACTGCAACTGATCTCATGTATTCTTATTATATTAGGAAACTGAGACAACATAGATTTAAACTCTGTGTATGAAATTGTGCTTAGCATTGTGCATTACACAATGCTAAGCTTTTTAGTACACCTTATTAAAGCCACATCTGACCTACCTTTTTGACATAATCTTGATTTAGATTTTGGTAAAAGGATTTACATTGAAGAAAATATTTGCAATTGCTTTCTGTTAGTGTTGCTATGATAATAGATTCAGTCCCATAATTATATTTAGAATTTATCAATGATTGGAATATTAATGATATTCAATATTACATTTAATATTTCCAACCCACAACCAACTAGAAGGTGAAATTCATTACTTGTGCAAAGCACTTGTGATGTTTGCGTTTATAGTCTGCCACCTTGTGGCGGTGTTGAGTAGTTGCACACCAAGTTATAGAATATAAAGATTCTAATGGTACAAATACATTTTATAGTAATCGATCATATTTTATAATATTGTAGCTTACCGGTACACTATTATACACTGTCTTAGGCTTGAGCAGTAGATCTGCGTTATTAGAGATACAATTTAAAAGCAAATGACATAAATAATCCAATGTTGGTTTTATTTTTAATCAGTTCTTGATGTTTAGCTTATATATTGCAAAGGTTAATATTGTAATCCTTTAATTTAATTTATTTTTTATTGTATAACAGATATTTTCCCTTTCTGTAATATATGTTGAACTGAATACGGATGAATTGCTTTCTGCATTGCATTTAATGCTGCATTATGCAACAACCAGCATAATGCAGTTAATTCTTATATGTCACTTCCACTTAAAGAAATAAATGGAAATACTGTAAAATCGTCCTGTGTAAGAATGTTAATGTCCGTGGTTCACACTAGAAGCAGCTAATTCACTAATTGCTTTGGTTTTTACTTCAGTAGTTTGTGAACCCGCTCATTTGGTAACCTTAACTATAGATATTACTCACTTTGACCCATTTTTGGGTTGAAAATGTGACCCAGTATGTTGGGTCAATCCCATAATCAAATCCTTTTTTGTTAAACCAGCCCTATGTCTCAATATGTTCATATTTGACCCAGTTATTCAAAATAACTCAAATTGGGAGCTAAATACACTCTTACAACAAATGGCAATTTTTTTTTTGCATCAATTCACATAGCATGCATACTTTTGAATTGTAGGAAGAAAATAAGCACACAGAAAAAAAAAGAAAGAAAAAACAAGCTTGCTCTGTCTGGGAGAGCATACGAAGCACACAAACTCCCTCTGAGCAAAATAGTTCACCAGATAGCGGCAACCTTTTTAGATTTGAAGCTTCAGTCATCTACACAAGCCCAAGGAGGCTTCCACTGGAAAAGTCATACTCTAGTGATTTTTATGTGATGATATTTATTTTTTAAAATGTAGCACTGTAAGCATGCGTGGAGCCTGAAGAGCTAATCAGAGAACAGTAACCAACATTAGAGCTAGAGCTAGTTCTACTGAATTAACTTTTAGTGCGTCACTTTTCCTTTAGCAGTTTCTTTACAAGGTAAATTTCACAGTTTGAAGTCGTCAGAATAGACAGTACACATGAATATTTTCTGTACATCTCAGGGTCAAATTTTACATAACCAGCAATATTATTAATACTTATTCAGATATATTGCAGGCGGAAGCAAATACAGCAAAATCAGTGACTTAACTAGACAAAATGACTTTCTCTACCAGACACATAATGTCTTACGGCAACTGAAGGTTGAAATTATATCTTGGATTTGATAGTTTAGATTTTTTTTTTTTCTTTTTTCCAACAGTCAAAATGTTCTATTGTTTGTGATTTCAATCACTTGGAACAGACTAAAAACAATCCATCTTTTAAAACATTTGATTAAAGCTAAGTTGCATTATATACATTGTACACTTACATGTGCTTTCTTTCTTGATATCTTATGTCTTTTAGGTTCTTCTGTACTGAACAAATATAGTATATGCACTCATACGTCTTAAACTTGTTCAGATCTTTTCATGTTAAAGCTCAAAATTCCTGTTTGTTTTCATGAGGATTTCCGGTAACTTTTTATGCTGACCACTCAAGCACTTTTAAAGCTATGAGTTTCATTCATTTGTTGTGAATAGGCACGCTATACATGAACTGAACTGAATAGAAAAGAACTTGTACATACAATCATTCATTTGTCAAACAAACTTCATTTTAAAATGTTCTGCTCCTTTTAAGTTGATCTCTGTATATAGGTCTAAAAGCATTTTACAATTAGATTTCTGCATCAGTTTTTAAAGCATATAGCTGTTATCAAGCACTAATGAAAACACTGGTGTGTGTGTGTGTGTGTGAGAGACAGACTGTGGGGATGCTTCTGAATCGTCACTGATATGCAGATGCTTCTCTGATCACATTCCGCATGCATCACTGCAACACCGTCATTGTTAAACGTGTCCCCTTGACTGTTGCGCTGAGTTATTGGCAGTGTTGCAGTAAGTGCATCTGCACACATTTTCTCACATGAAACATTTCCCTGCATTATCATATTTCCCATTCTCTGGGTTGATAGATAACTGTGAGTGTGCGGAAAGAAATCAAACACCCAGAAAGCTGAAAGACACTTCAGAGACGCTGAAGGAAAGTTGTTCCAACCTAATTGATATTGATGAAATTCAAAGGGTATCTTTTCGCAGGCAACCTTTTTTTTTTTTTCTGGGTTAATACTTCACCAAGAGTAATTTTCCGATCAGAAATACACCACTAGACCTAATTCAAAAAGCAAATGAGCAAGAGGATTAGGAGTGAGGCTCATGCTAATGGTGAAGTAATTTCACTCTCAGGCAGATAGAAGACTCTGCAAGAGGATTTATCCAATCTTCTCCAACTCCTCTGAAATCCGCTTAAATTTATTAGGCTAATATCCCAGGGACTGAAGTGATTTTAAATCAGACACTCCAAAACAAAAATGTGCCACATTTTCATTGTCGCATCTTTAATTTTCGCTTTTAGAATATTTATGTAAATGTCGCGTGACTATAAACAGACGGTGCATAAAATACTACGATATGCCTAAAACGGTTCTGCCGCTTATAACTTTTGACAAATTTTGTGCAATATTTTGGCTCATAACTTATTTCAGTGGTCTTCCTGTTAATTGTATATGCTTTACGAAGTAGAGGTATTTAAAAAGTATTTCTTTATTCCACAGTAGATATTCCAAAATCGGCATGTGCCAACCATCTCCACTGTTATCAGTACTATATAGATTTTGTTTTTACCAACATTTTGGCTACACTCATTATCCAGTACGTCTCATTAGCCCTAATTAATTGAAGACTAAGGCTTTCATTGTTTTGGAAAAGCTTTGTTACAGTTATTAACTCCAGCTCAGATAAACCAACAGAGCAACCTAGCAGTAACAAAAGCAGAGCATGGCAACGCATTCGAGAAATCATTTCTCCTTGATTGCTTTTGTTACTCAGATGTGTGCCTCTTCCTGACACCTTTTTTCACATTTCAATGGTGAGTGGATATTGAACATGCTACTTGTCCAGCAGGTAATTATGAATGTTTTACTTAAGCTGTTCAAATGTTAAATTGAGTTTATTAATAGTGAAACAAACTACAAAGAAAGAGAGCAAAACAAGAATCAAGAAAAGCAATACTTTGTACTTTGCTTGTCTTGAAAGATTAACACTGCAGAATAGGTTCAATGTTTGTAGTGACATGTTTTAGTTTCAATTCATCACATATTTGTCATTAAAGTTTTTGTGATGTTTTCACCATAAGGCTCTAATACTGCCCTTAATGGCAAAAACATCAGCTTCTTTGACCTTGGCATAATAAGAAGACAATAAAGAGCTACAATGTATTGTTGTGCTATTTAAACTCATCCTTCTAACGAAGTTTGCCAGTATTTGAATTTTGACTTTATTCTGTATGCAAATATATGAAATATGTATATATATATCTCAAACCATATACACATTTTGAAGCAGTGAAAAGATCCTGTTGGCTTCGAATGTCTCCAACCTGCACACATGGTGACAACATCACCATAACAACAGGACAAGGTGGCATTAAGTAATAACGGAAAATTACTCTGTGCTCTTAGAGGTTTTTTTTTTTCTTCTTTGAGTATTCAGGGATTTCTTCTGCAAATTAAATGGTTAGACTTCATTAGGTGAAGAGTGAGCTAAAAAAAAAAGTAAATATTGATGTTGCAGTCAGTTTAAATCTCAAGCAATTTTTAGAGGATTTCAAACGATGCTCGTTTCCCTTCTTAATTTGATAGTGAGTGACGTAAGAAAGGCAACTGCCTGCCTGCTAAATCACACAAAAGACAGAGAATGAGCTCCCTGTGGGGAGTTTACAATTGTGAAATTAGATTTTCAGAAAAACATTAGAGAAAAAATGTGCTCAGCCTTGTGAACTGACTCTTTTGTTTTTTTTGTAGACGACAGTATTTTCTGATGTTTTTATCTTGTTAATTTTACTGCAGGTAAGTTGCATTAGCAGTTGGTGTTTATCTGACAGAAGGCTTTAACGTTGTAAGGCAGGAAGGAGCAGATATCAATTGGAAACCAGAAAAAATATGTCATAGTTTTCTAATTTTATTGATGAAACACTAAGCTCTCTTTCCCATTGGTCTTTGTCCACAGTTCTGTTATTTTGTATGGTTAAGAGTATGAGCAGTAAATAATTGAGAAGTTGAGTGGATTGTCTTGCTAAGGTGTTGAAAGGCTTCTGATGACTGAGAAATATACCATGCATACTCCATTACTTTTTTCTTTTTTTTAGCTGGACATTGAACACACATCTTTCCACCTCCTTTCCAGTTTTCAATAATATATTCGAGTGTCATTACGTAAAGGAAAAACAGTTTCTTGAGACAAAAAAAAAAGGCATGCCTTACCTGGCTAAAAATATGACACTTTTGCGAGCACAGAGAAGTTTAGAACTTCTCGATTTACATTTAAAAAAAACACACATACAAAGGTAATGGATTCAGGGTACGTGTTGCTTAGGATATCTTGTTCAGCCAAAAAACAGCTCTGAGTGGTGCTGAGGAAAAACACTTTTTAAAAGAAATGCACCATGCACAAATATCTAAAACATGTTTTGAACTTTATTTCTGAGCAGATTGTTATTAAAGAAGCAATCTTAAATAATTTCTGGTCACTGTTAGCCTAATCAAAATACAGAATTTGTATAAATGACCAATCTCACAATGGTGACTGTGACATTAATGTATTTCAGTCAAATGTGTAAAGTACTGATTGGCATCTATAGCATATCACATCACCGCTAACAGTTTATAAGTACAGTTTAGACACTGTTCTTTGGTGTCTTTTTTTCTTGAGAGTAACACAAAGTGGTTCCCGAAACAACAGATTGGCCATTAAATCTGCTTCGGTCTCACCTGCTGCCATGTGCAGCTTCTGAGAAGAAACTGCAAGGAAGAACAGCGGCGACCTAAGAGAAATGACTTAAGCAGAATTACAGGCTGTTGTGAAGACAGATGTGATGTGGAAGAAGAGAAAAAAAAACAAAAAACTCAGGCAGCAGTTTCAAATTGCACACACAGTTTATTTGAAAACTGAAGACTCTCAGATGTCACTTGGTATGAAGACGTTGCTGGTAGTTCTCAGTTCCAGATTAAAGTCTTTTAATGACTGTATGAAATGTATGAAATAAACCCTTCAGATGTAAAAAGAAGAGGTGATCTTTCTGCCCTTCCTGACTTTGTTCAGTAGATTTACTTCTATATGATTCCACCGCTCATTATTGTCGTCTAACTAAACAAACAATGCTCACGAGTGGAGGAAGTTTGCTTGCCCTTTTTAAGAATTTTTCATTTTTGAACTCTGGATTCTTTTTTTTTTCCCTTGCTGAATGTAGTTTATTGGGTTTCAGTAATGTGTGTATTCGTGTTTATATATTTGAATAAATGTCTTGGGAAGGATCCTGGTTCTGTATTCACCTCTGCAACATACTTTTATCTTTGTGAAATCATGTTTTCCTTTCATCTCAGTCATTGCAGCATTGAACTGATTTCCATCCTATATAGCAATTGCCGTGGTGCAGACTGTATGGAGGTATACAGAATTACCCATTTTCAGCCAGAAATAATATAGTACTTCTGAATTACCCTTGATGTGCATCGCAATATGCACCTTCAAATCATTCTTTTCCCCCCACAGATGAAAGCAAACACATCATCAAACAGGTTTCGCTTCTGCGCTGAGCTGCTTGCATTCATCCAATGGGTTCGTTGGGCTTAGAGTGATGTTTTGTGCTAACACTTACTCGCTGATGTCAAGCACCAAAAAATATGACAATGTTGAAATGGAATTGGCCCGTTTTTGCTTCAAGTAAATATGATGGGATTCTGTTTTACAATACTGTTTGGACACAAGCTTTAAAAACGATTTTTTTGTTGTTGTTGACTAAAGGCAACACCAAACCTTTATCTCTTGATATAAGTGGACATGAACAATAAACCGACAAGGTTTTGCACTTTAACAATAGATCTGCTTATGAAACATGTTCTTAATTGTGAAAAGGAAAACAAAGGTAAGGAAGAAATAATTTTTCGTTAAAACTTAAACACTTATTAAGAGAGGAAAAATAAATACATATTAACTCAAAAAAACATCTGTGGTAAAAACAACCAAAATCAGGGTATTTTAAAAATCCTTAGTCTTTATCCAAGTTGTCGGAAGCTATTGTGCATTAGCACCGCTCATGTCAGTATATGGGGTCAAATATCCCACTTTCTGTGCAGTACAACATGCAGAATTTTGAACTTTAAATCTGCAGTGAGTAACATTTATAAATAAAATATGTTGTGACAGCATTTTATGAGACTAAAAGTATGAGTAATGACGTACCATTACAGGAAAAACTGTTTATCCGCCATCTTCAGTGGCCATGCTAACTAGCTTGAGCATTCATGGCAGACGCAAGCATGATAATTAACAAAATCTAAGGCAAAACATCACTTTATTGAGTTGCTGCAATAAATTAGCTTTTCACAAATTTATTGAATATGACTCTGCATCTAAATGTTGGTCAGTAAAATGAAACAGTTTCACATCTGTCAGTCAGTTGAAAATGAAAATAAATCACATCGATATCCATCCTGCTCAGAAGTTTTGCAATGCAAGAGAAAGAACTCCAAATCCAATTTACTTTGCAGTAAAGATGCAGCAATTGTTGCTATGATGTAAACATCCATCATGAGTCAGTGCTCACTGACTGCAGCGGAGCACTCCATCCTCCACTAAGCTCATTCAGCAAATTTGACACAATTGGCTTAAACGTTCAAGTTAGAAGAGACCAACATCAGTCATACAATCAAATGAATCAAGTGTTTTGCTTTCCACATGAATTGTACATAAAGATATGTGTGTTATGACACTTTTTTTCACATATGTACTCCACCCCTCATCTATAAACCTGAAACGGAACAGACTCTGCCATTTGTCTTTGCCAGTGATAAACAATGGGGCGATCCTGATTCACACAACTGGATATCCTGGCAGCAATGATGTACAACAGTTTGCTTTCGAGGAAAAAAAAAAAGTGGAGACCATTGTTTTAGCAACAGTAGGTGAACCACTGGCCTCTTATTGGACAGCCACAATAAATCAAACTGTCCAAGCTGAAAATCTGGTCCACCACAAATTAACCCATAATAATAAAACACAGCAAATGTCCTTCTTCTGAACAACAATGCGTATGTGTCTTTATATTTTTTGTAAGGTGTGAAGATTAAAGTGGGTATAAAGAAAACAGAACCCCTCATTGTTTCCTTGCTACATATACTTCTAATATTTGAACATGAAATTCTGACTAGATGTCAGGACGTTGAATAGCCCTTTTGTTGCCATTGCTGAAACCATGCTGTAGAAATCTACATGCCGCGTGGAATTGGGTCCAGGATTTACATAAATGTGTCACATCAGCCTCTTCATTTGCTTTTGTTCCACACCACAGGAGTTAATACATTTTAATAAATGTCTTATTGTACTCTCAGTCAAAAAATATCCATGTTGAACACATTGAAATTGGTGAAACAAAAGCCCCCCATAACTCTTTAGCCCAGGGGTGGGCAATCCTGGTCCTCGAGGGCCGGTCTCCTGCAACTTTTAGATGCATCTCTGCTTCAACACACCTGAGTCAAATAATGAGGTCGGTAGCAGGACTCTTGAGAACCTGACTGCACTTAGGAGGTGATTCAGCTGTTGGATTCAAGTGTGTTGGACCATAGAGACATCTAAGAGTTGCAGGACACCGGCCCTCGAGGACCAGGATGGCCCACCCCTGCTCTAACCATTCAATTAGGAAGGCAGCCACATCTGGAGGATCGGACTGATTTTTCTTTCTGTGTGTTTCCATTCTGTTTAGGATCCTTCTAAGAGTGCACACCTTAACAATGATTCCATCCACAATATGGAGTAGCATCAATATCTCTCCATGTCTTAGATCAAGCATGAATCTAAGACATGCAAAAGCTAATTTAACTCTTGTAAATTAGCCATTTTACTAGCCTTCATTATTCATGTACTAAAACCATACTACAACTACCAACTGAAAATATTGCATTTGTACAGAATAATTATCACTTTTGCCTGTCTGCCCTCCAACACTCAGTCAGTGATCTCTTCATCCTGGAGCAAAGGAAAGACAAACACCAACACAAGCAATGGTAACCTACTCCCTGACAAATTCAGCCCTAGATACCAACTTACCTCCGTCTGAGTTTGACTCCTCTTCCTGGAACTACAGGATATTTGCAGTTTATGTAATTGTGTATGTTGAATATTAACAACTCGTCTCATGCCTCAGTGTGATCAAAAATCCCTGAAGCCTCGGTTGCTTCATCATTTGTTTGTCTCTCTAAATAAACCTTTTATAATCATTTGTCTGATCTTCATGATTGCTGAAGATCGCTGCTAAAGAGTCTTGGTTACCATCATGACACTGTGGTCTAGGAACGCCTTGGGATCTCCTCGATTCATCTGGAGAGTGTCGCTGGGGAAAGGGATGTCTTTGTTTCCCTTCAGGACCTGTTATTTCCGTGACCTGAGCTCAAATACATGAAAAACAAAGCGTAGCTGAATAGGGGGATTTGTGTTGGTCTATAATGTCTATCATTTAAAATCGTAATAAAATACAAAGAGGTTTGTCCCTGAAACTTAAGAAAATCCCAGCGGTGTGAATACTAATTGCTTTGCTAAACCAGAACAATGTGCACCATATTATGCATGTTCATTTGCCAACATTAGTTTTCCAATGCCAACTCTGAATTTGTCATACATATCTTGATGTGGCAAAAAAAAAAATATAGCTATAAACTTTAAGTCTAGTTTTCATTTCATACTAAGAACGGAAGGAACTCAGTGACTGATGGGGTTTGCTCTGGTATAGAAAATAAGACGCTATGCTCACTGTGGTGAGGAAAAGAAATCAATGACGAGCTTAAGCACTCAGCCATATTGTTGCTCCTCGGCATCACTTAGATGCATCTGCAGTGCAGATTTTGCACCCAGAGCCCACATCGAGAACGAGTAGAAGAGTGTAGGAGGTGTAGATGGGTATGTGATGAAATCAACTTCCTCAGGAGAAGGGAGTTTCATACTCTGTCAGAGACTTTCAAACTGGATATTGAGTGCATTTATTTGAATTAAAGTAATTTTGTGAATTAAATAATAAATGTGTATGCATATGCGCCTTATTGCTTTTTAGATGACATTTCTGGTTTTCACATTTTTCATTTGTTGATGTAAAGTTTGTGCTAAAGACTTTCTCAGCCATAGGTTCAGATTTGAGTTTGTCCCGTCTTGGATACCAGCATACCAAGTCCTTGTGCTTAAACTACAGCCAGTCTAGGGCAGAAGAAAACTAAGCTGCTGCTTCAGAGCCTCCCCAAAGGCCAGCAGGGTGCTGCCAAGAGCACTTGACCACTCATGCTCAATGCGAACCTCAAACTACGATAAATACAGTATTGTATTTATTGATACTGTATAGACAAATACAGAATCTATAAATACAATACTGTATTTAAAGCTTATCTTTGAACTTGATAAGCGAAGACTCATAATCAGTCTGATTTTCAAAAAAACTCAAATACTTTCAAATTTGAAATAGGTGACACAATTGACACAATTAGAAGAAAATCTTCACATTTTGATCGTGATGAGTCATAATTTATTCTTTCCGATTTATTTCTGTTTTCCATCTTTCTTCTGGAGCCACGTTTCATCCACATTATTGCTACAAATTGATCAATCTACCGCTGACCTGTTTTTCAATTCAATCCCAATCATGCAGTCACAACTTCAATCTTTCAAACTGGGCGTCGGGTTTCAGTCCAATGAAACTGAGCAGAATGCACTGAACTAGTAAGTGGCGATGAGCAGGAAGCGACAGTGGGCGGTCATTTGCACTGTGCCGTTGACTCTTAAGCAATCGCGCATGCATACCGCAACGGCAGAAAGACGGCGGCGGCTGGGAACTGGTTCACCAGAGAGGAGCCTTCTAACTCAGCAACCTGCCTCCCAATCTGCTTTGACCGGCCGCCACTATCAGCCAGTACACCAGTTGGTTAACATGGTGTACAACTCTAGCTGTTGGAAATACATGGCTGAGCCATGAGCCACAGGGATTTCTTAAGCAACTCCCCCCTGCTGCTATTGTGACAGGTACTACCTCCTTCCAACTAGTAGTTTGATCTTTGACCTCTAAAGGAAGACGTTACTTCATCAATGTTTCCCAGGCAACAGAAAGGGAATTTATTCTTTGAATATTTGTGACATTAAAAAACTACATTTTTGTTAATCAAGTGACATTTTTCAGGAATTTTTCATCTTCTCACATATTCCTCATCACCATTTCCTGACCTTAGTTGGAGAACACGTTTTATTTATTTATTTATTTTTATAAAAGTGGGAAAGGGGGAAAAAAACAAAACTTACCCTACAGCTTCCTGATTCTCTGGTGCTACTTCAAAGACTTCTTTCATCGAGATATTGATCAAGAGTTTACTATTCAGGGCTGACTAATCTGTCAGTGTTTGTGCAAAAATATGCTGTTGACTTGAGAGGAAGAAACATTAAAGAGGGGAATTTATCTCTCTGAAAAATCTCTCCACTTTGACTGATGAAAGCCGAAAAACAGAAGGTTTAACATCTTCTCTGTAGTATCATAAAGGAAATGTACTGCTTCTTTTTTAAGCCTCTCTAAATAAGGACATGAAGATTGAGGGACTTAGGTTTTCAATTTTGCTCCTGCTCTGCACTCTTTACCGAAACAGCTTTCACAATCGCATGGAACAAAATGGATTGCCCTCAGAAGTCATTTATTGTTCTCACATGGTTACAGTGCGACAATATATACTTCTGAGGAAAGTAGAGTTTGTCTCCAGTCAGCAGTTAAGATGTCTGGAGATTTAATAATAACCTCCCTGTTAATCAGAATGAGACCTCCCTGTAGAACTGACTAGAAAAAGGTAGGAGTATTTGTTCAGAGCTTTGTGGCTGTTTATATTTTTGATTGTTTTGACAGTAATCTGCGAAACAGCAAGTAGTTCATGATAGATGAGCTTTAGTCAAGTTTAATGCTTTCTGTCAAGCTTTTTGTGCCTTTGTTGTTAAGAATAAAAGTTAAAAAAGCAATTTCTTAAATTTATGTTCCCACTCCGCTTCTTTATTTTACAGGGATGAAAAAAATACAGCATGTGACACATTATGTTCTTCTTTTTTCGATTACCATCTTAATACCACACATTTGCGACAAGTGTTTAGTTATTTCTAGACATCATATTGTTCTACAATATGGTGAAACAATACAATACCAACCATGATTTATAAATGACATTGTATGTATGTTGATTAATATCATCCAGTTGTACATGCTGACAGTTACCGATCGGTATTTACTTTCATGTCCAAAATGTTCTAATGAAAGGATTTTCCTGCAGCTTATCATGACTTGATAGACTTGTTGGAATAATACTCTGAAAAAAAAATCTTGCAGACTGCACTGAAGCTGGAGGCAGAAATGCTTATATAAGCAAGGTACCCCTCTTGTGTGTCGTTAGAGATCTTTTAAAAGAGCCACCTTCAAGCTAATTTGTTCTGGAGATAAAACATGGTCCATGAGTGCAGGTTGATCTTAGACACATCACTTTAGCTTTGTACACCCATTAAATCCTTTAGTTCTACTTCCTGAGCACGCACATAACATAAAATGAATATCTTTTGAGTCCTTATATGAACCCAAACAGATGGCAATCATTTAGAATGTGGAGATTTGGGATGAAAGCCTCCAATTTATAAGCACAGAGACAAACTAACAGGCAGATGCTGTTATAATACTGTCACAGTAAATCCTTTTGTAAGGTGTGCCTCTCTGGGAAATGCACCACGAGCTTATCTAGTCCGCACACTCCTAACAACCCTGGGGGTTCACAAAGCCAGCTGCACATCCTGCAGGGTGATGCAGAGAGGGCATCCTGAACACAAACATGCCACCTCTTCTCTGGATCTATAATATTCCAAACTACATTTTACAAACATAACTTTTTTTCACTGAAGCATAAACATACATGGACTTTAAGGGCTTCATTAGATTGCTAGTGTAAGTAAAAAAAAAAAAAAAGATAAAATAAAAAATTAGGACATCTGTTAGACCCTTAAATATGAATATTTGGACAGATATAGGCAAATATATTCTTTATATGTTGATAAATATATGGTATTTCTCTGACACATTGTTGTAATGCTTTTTATTGGCATTACAACACCAGCCAAACACCTCAACCCATTCTGCATAAAAATCTAGTGGAGTTTTGGAACATTAGCTTTTAGCTAATGGAAACCTCTGAACATTTTCAGTAAAATGACTCCAAAATCCTTAGTAATTATAAAAGATGGTTTATTCAATTAAGAAAATAACAACAAAGCCAAAATGAAGGAAGTTTATGCAATTAGTTTATACCATTATGCATTAGCTTATGCAGTTAATCTGCCTGTGACTAAAACAAACTAACAACCTTAGGTAATAGGGGCTAATATGCTAATTTAATGTCTAGGTGGACTAAATTTGGCAAATGGGACAGATTCCTTCATGTGAAAATCCAGCTGATAAGGAAGAAAGAGGAGGAGACGTAACGTAATTTACACACAGTGATAATAAATCATTCCTGGCAGTTGTCTGAAAGATTAATTTCATCTCCGTTTTTAAATCATGAATAGTATTTAATTCATGACTTCAGCTACTTAGAAAATTGTGGTGAGGATTCAAATGTAATCAATTTTCCTCTTGCGTTCAAAGACTGAAAAGCAATCTGATACACTTCATAACATCAAAGTTATTTTGAGACTTATGTTTTGTCACAATTCATATTATCCCTTCTAAAATAGCTTCCCCCCCATTCAACTCAGTTTATTTACGTTGCGCTAATATATTGCACATGTCATCTTAAGGCACTTTCCAATAAAAAGAGTTCAATTCAATCCAGTCATACAGCCCATACTCTTGCTTCAGCACTTTGAATAAGCTGAAGGCTCTTAACTGGATTTTGTGAACTTCCTCATAATAAACAATTACAATAGTCCTGCCTTGAAGTAACAAATACTAGTTTTACAGCATCACTCCTGAACAGGTTATTTCTATTTTGACAATATTCTGAAGGTAAGAGAAGAAAATCTTAAGATGGGATTTAAATGACATATCCTGGTCAACCATAACATGTAGGTTCCTTACTCAGAGCAGAATATTTAGAGTCGTCCAGGTGTTTTTGTCTTTAAAACATGCCTGTAATCTACTTCAACCTGGAGACACTCATGCAAAGAAAAAGCTGCAATTAGTAAATTTTATTTGACATGAGTGAATTAATGTTTTGACGCTCGTCCCCCTGCAGAAGTCTTGGATGCTGTGAATTGCAATAAACTTGGATGAGTGGTTTGAGGATTAGAGACGTCGTTTACCAGTTGGAAGAATATTGTATAAATATTTGGTCCAAGCACAGAACCCTGTGGTGCTCCTTAAGTAACCTTGGAGTCTGAAGAAGACTTATCATTTACATGAACAAACTGGAAACCTCGAGCCTCTGATGTACATTTTTTGAACACAAGATTACAATTTAAAAAAATTCAAGACATTGAGGTCAGACATTGTTAAAAGGAGCAAAGTAAGTGTTTCAGTAGCCTGCCCATTGCCTCCCTAAACCATTCAGCTTGACTCTTCTCTCCCTCTGTGTTCCATCTTGGCTTTCTCTTATTATGCTGGATTTCTCTCTGGTTAAATTTTAACCAGGCCAATCAGAAGGAGGAATTGTGAATGATAACATTGATTTTCTGCACTGTGTTAGAATTGTAGCCTACCTGTAGTTTGCAAGGCAAACTCATTCAAAAGTTCAGTTCAAAACTCAACAACCACCACCCACTGCAAAAAGAGAATTGCCAAGCTGAACAATGTGGCTGTTCATGTAATTTTATATTTGGACATTGACTGAACAGCTTTGTTCACTTCCTCTGCTGCTACTGCCAATCATTCTAAGGTTGCAGTTATCCCAGTTGATTGCTCACCTCTGTTTTTCCTTCCACTCAACTTTGTATTAATATGCTTAAATACAGCACTAAGTGAACAACCAGCTTCTTTAGCTATTACCTTTTATCTACCCTCCTTGTGGATGGTGTCTGTCTGTTGGACAACTGTCAAGTCAAAAGTCTTACCTATTTTGCAAAGGTCATAGCATAGTATTTCTATCCTTTTTTTCTTAGCTTTCTTATGCCATTTCCAAAAAACTGAATTTGAGGTTTCCACCAGCTGTCATCATAGTTGTTTGGTATAATCATCAAAATTGACAAAAATAAATACTTGCTCTGAGCAAAATGCATATGTAATGTGTCCCACTTTATGAAGATATTCTAAGTAGCTGTATGCACATGGAAGTCAATTCTGTTTTGCTTCTATATATTGGAAATGTATCCTAAATCTCTGCATTCTATTTTACATGCAGACAGTGACATTATGTTCTTGCTGATACCTTTGACAACAGTTTTCACTGTCTGCAGCAAAAGACACACTGATTTATTATGCGCTATGTTTCTCCAAGTCAGTAAGGTGCTCTCAGTCTTCTCCGAGAAACCTGAAATTACTTCAGATTTGCTTTTAACAGAAGTGCTGGAAGAAGAGCTTTTGCCTAAAAGATTCTCCTGCCCGGAGTAGTTGTGCTTTTGATTGCAAGGCCATCTGAAGTGCCCCCTCATGATTCAGGAAATGTGAATAATGTTTGCACAACATCAGACAGGAGCGAACAAAACCTCAGTCTGGTTATGTGATATCAAGATCTGTTGTCAATTAAAAAACACGTTACCTTAGTCCCCTTTTACTGTCCTTAATTCTTTCACTTTGAGGATAAAGAGTTGGATTTTGAGGGCTTTGAGATTTGAACACTTTTTTTCTCTCTCTCTTTTTTTTTTTTGTAGAGCTCTTGAGTGCAGCAGATTGATCCAATGATGACCTCTTTTTGTAGGAGCAGTAAAAGCCAGAGCAGGGACATGTGGTGATGACAGTCCCTGAAGAATAGAATAGCTTAAAGTTAGGAAAGGAACTGTACTCTGTTGTGGTGAGTGTGGGGTTTGTGGACATACATCAAAGTAAATACGCACTGAATGAACATCATTTCTCACCTTAAATCTCAGAGGAAATCTTGGTGCATAGCTCTACAAACAAAAATATATATTTATGGTCTTTAACTGCCCAAGGTTTTTGGCTTGTGAGCTCACACAATAGAGTGAGCTGACAACTTGTCAAACTCAGAGATGAGTTTATTCCCATGGTGGTTTTGTTCTCTACAAACTGTGTCAGCTCAGAGGTTCACAGAAAGTAAAGCTTGAATGCATCTAAGGACAACTCTAAAGAAAACTGTTAGCTAGCAAGCCTGGTATATGATACGTATTGATAAAACAAGCAGAGGCAGTACACAAACAGAAAATAAATCTATTAAGTTAAATCAAAATGCCTGAAATGATAACATTTTTCACAAGCCTGAAAGGATGTTAATGCCCTGATTCGCTCAGGTATCTTGCATTATGATTTAGACTTTGATTGCAAATGCTTCCAACTCAGCTAAGACTCAGCTCAAACTTTAATGAAATTCAGTGCAATCAGGTTAACACACATAATTTCCCTAGCAGATGAGAAATGCACAAACTATTGCCAATTAATGGATGCTGTCACATTGCTGAATTTGTAATTAAGTGCCTGGAATAACTGGATAATTTGGACTTGTTGTGAAGTATAAAATGTTTGCTTCCAAGCACCTGGAATGATATTATTTCCACCTAACAAGCCAAAGAAACTCCAAGATCTTTTAAAATATCAGTAAATAAAAAAATAATACTCCTAACTTGACATAGTCTTGTCATTTCACCATCTGAAATGTTTATGGAGCAGCATCCGAAAGATTTTTTTTTTCCAGATGCATCATGTGTGGGTGAGGTGGGGGCTTTAATTAACAATTTAGTGCAGCACAAAATAGTACAGGAAATAGAAAACTGACAACATTTTATTTTACAAGTAACAAATTATGTCTACATTGAGATTAAATTATGTTACAGAACAGTGCAATAAGGAGCTTTAAACAGGAAGATTGTTTGAGAGCAAACAATAAACACAAAAATACAAACTGGAATTTTTTTTTGTATTACCTCTGATAATTTTCTCTGTGATAAAAAAACAAAACATATTCATTGCTGATGTGGTGTCATATGAGCGTCTCTCATTGTAAATATCAAAATATCAAATTTGAACCTAATAACTTTCAGTTTTCATCAGTTATGTATGTCATAATCATCAAAATGAACAAAAAAACTACTTTTGAAAAACATGCAGTGAATCTATATAATGCCTGAATTTCACTTTTCGAACTGAATTACTGAAATAAACTTTTTGATGACGTTCTTCTTTATTGTGATTCTTCATATATTCCTGCATAAAAGCGGAGTAATGGATTACTGCATTAGTTTAACTCCATCCACGGAGAGAATGGATCTTTACTTCTATAATGTGGCAAATTAAAAAAAAAAAAAAAAAAAAATCCTGCTCACTCTAAAGAGTACGCATGCGTCAACGACAGAAAGAGCCGCTCCTGATTTGCCAATGCTGGAGACGAGCAGACGGGCCACTATTTTGCAAAGCTCGCCTTACTAGCGCATCTTCGTCCGCACCTGCCTGCATCGTTGTTGCGGTAGGAGCGCTGGGAGGGGGTCATTATTTTGCAGCAACCGTGGGAGGAGGAGAGGCACTTCCGACACACCGACAGAAGCGTGTAAGCCTCAGATTCAGCACCACAAGATTAAGGAGAGCGTCCGGACCGAGCCGATTGTTACTCTCCGGGGAGGTTAACGGATCAGGAGGACGCCGTTTTTCTTTGGGAGTGCACTCAGTGAGACCAGGCGTTGCTGCTGCTGCACAGTTTGTGGACCTGCTACAGGAGTTATCCTTAACGGTTAAAGGTGCGTGTATAGCTGGTAGAGAAGGCGTTTGAGCTCAAAGATTTATTTTGCTAGCAGCCTGTAGCCTTCCACTCACTGCACCGCCTGACGACCGGAGACGTGCAGCTAACATTAGCTTAGGCGAGGTCCGGCTGTTTCATTCAGCATTGTAACCACAGCTTACCATCTTGCCTACTTAAGGTGTAGCTGCATGGAAAGTCTGCACATTGAATATTTCTGCTACAGGGTGGCACGACCTTTATTTATTGAGCTGGAGTAGTCCCGTTAGCTGAAAATCTCAGTGTTTTCTCACTCCCGAGCGCTGCTATCCAGTGAGCCCCGGTGCTGAAAGCTTGTCGGGCAAAGATGAGCCAGGCTGCTAGGCTAGTGTTGCAGCTAAGCTAACGGGCACCGGGCACTTCTGGTTCTGAATCCGCGTCCGCACACTTGCTTTCGGGGATGTTTAATTATTCACCAGCTGTTTCCTAATTAGCGTGTTAACTTGAGTGCAGTTGGTGCGTGTACTTGTCCTCGTTTAGATCTCCTTTCAGTCTAATTTCATTGTCCAGAAATGTCTTTGTTTAGAGACTGTTTGGAGTTCATCGCTTTATTTCTGCAGTAGTTATTGGAAAAGTTATTTTAATCTACAGCGTGTGTGTTTATGATTTAGCCATTGTGTCATCTTCCTTGAGTCGAGGATTCGAAGTAGCAAAGTGGTGCTACATGCCTCACCCTTACTTTAGAGCCGAGTCTCAATGAGCGCTTTTAGCACGGACAAACAACACGATGAAGAAAGCTGCGAGCTTTGACATGTGTATTACGAGTGGATTTAAGTATTCACATAAAGTGCCAGTGTAATATTTTTTTTGCCTCCCGTATATGTTATAGCGCAAATTATAATTTCTACGGAGCTGCATGTTCTTCAGCAGTTCAACATTCTCTCCCAGTGTAATAAACTTATTTAAATCACTTCAGTGCAGTCAGCGTTGTGGACTCAACGATTGTACAGTACAGTTACAGTAGAAGTCAGACCCAGTGTAGTCTGCCACATTCCCTTCAGTGTAACTGGAGATCCAGGATCCCATGGGCTTGTAGAGGTTGCAAAGCTCAATTTAGCATCTGAGCTCATGATGGTCAGAAAGGCATGCACACCCTCTCTGTCGCTGCGTGTCTGTGTCTCTTTCTGCTTGTCTTCTTCTCTGTTGCTCGCTATGGTGGTTATTCTATTCAACATAAGTGAACAAACTACAGTTGACACATTTTTTTTAAGTATTATGCTTAAAATCATCCATAGATGATTTTAAGCATAAAATCAGACTTTAGATTTGTTTTATTCATCCAACCAGAAAGTTTGTTTCTGACTGAAAATGATACAGGCATTTCACTAAATGAGTATTTTATTATTATTATTATTATTTTTTTTTACAAAGAATACATTTGAAAATTTGTACCCTTCTCAACAATCGATGGATGAGACTTTAATTCAATTATACAACGAGACTTCACAACAAACCTTGTTTTTAGGTTCAATACAACAAGCCAAAACAAAACAAACTTGCTATACGGCTTTCAAATATTTCTCTCTAATCATTTTGGCACAAGGACTTGTTTACATTAAAAGCAAAGACATCATGCCAGATGTTTGAGAATAGCATTTTGTAAAAGACTTACTAATTTAAAACAACAACAAAATGTATACTGATCAGATTTTCTAAACTGTCTTTAGCATTTCATTTTAGTAAATACTTGCATGGGTAACATTACTAAAACTAGTGTCCTTGTGTATTACTGAAAGAATATGTGAGGTTCCACAGGAAAACCAAGAACAGAAACATAGACAAGATAAAAAAAAAAAATCTTTTTTTTTTTTTGCAAAACGTACTACTAGTTGAAATGATGAAGAAACTACTGAATGCTCGGAAAGCAGTTTCAGGGGTTTTAAAATGGCAAACTAAGTAAATTGGGCTGTGAGAGAAACTCATTGTGACCAGGTGGATGAACAGTGGTGTACGTCGTGCTGACTAACCACATCTAGTAGCTGTAACACTTAAAATAAAATAATTATTTATTTATTTACTTAGCATGTTCTGACATGTCCTAGAAATTAATTTACCTGTGAAATGGCTTATTTCATCTTTGTGCTTAATCTGCTTGTATTTTTAAACAGTTTATTTCTAGTCTAATATTTAGCTTCTTACCTCAGTTACAGTATCCACATTAATAGTGTTGTTAGCGTGACCTGGTGGCACTTAGCCATAGTGGCGTCACCAATCTGAAAAGGATCAAATTATTTCTTTTCCGACTGGCTGGTCTCCTATCAAGCTGAAAATTGACCTATTCCGGTCACTGGGCAAATGTTTTAATTTGAACTCTGAGCATTTTACCGTTTTCAAAGTGGCTTAATTAGATTGAAGAAACATTTTAATATTCGTCAACGCCATTTGTCAACATGACTGTCTGTTTTATCATAAAGCCCATTTCAAAGACTAAAATGCTGACTAACTAAAATGGAAAAAACTAAGAAACATATCACTACGACAGTAAAATAAGAGCTAACTCTTTTTCAATAAAAACAATCTAAAAATATTTAAAATCCAAAATTTTAAAAACCTACCTTAATACAACAGTGTCTTAATCAGAGTATCAAACTCGACAAGTAAGCAGAAATGAAAACGGGTTTTAAGGAGTTTCTTGAAACTGCCTTGATATTTATTTTAGTTAACAATTTGTGCATCGCAGAATATGTCCTTTACCAGATAATGATGGGAGGCAGACAAGGGAGAAGCTGTGCTTTCCGGCTGCCAAGCTTGGACAGACTCTCTCCCGCCCTTTGGGAAATAGTTGCATATGTTTATCACTGTCTAACCATCTGCCTGAGACCTTAATTTATACAGTACTTTTTGATTCACTGTTTAGAATACAATATATATGCATATACTTTTACTGTACATTGTAAGTGCTGAATTCTGTTGTTACACAGAAGTGTCACCAATTGCTAAACCTCCAAACATATTTTGCTAATGTTTGTTAGATTTTTGGCATCTGTTTGTACCTTATGCTTCAAAATGAGATTGAAAAGTAGCCATTCTCAAATTAAAATGAAAAGAAAATTGCTCTCAGACACAGTGCTAACAGTTACAAGACAATTTGTCCTTCATTGAAGAAAATCATCGTTTTGAAGACACAGTTCAGCCGGTATGCTGTTATTGCAAGATCTGACGGTCATCTTTATGCAATCATCTAAATGTTCTGAATCAGCTACTGCATGTGATTTGAGGTAGACGGTCCGTTTCTTTCTGTCAGTTTCAAGGAAAGGACACAATTTATGAGCGAGACTATGCAATCAATGACAGCCAGGAGTGTTTTGTGTTTCCTGTCTCCTGGGAGAGCGAGTGTTATTGACAGACTACCATAAACCCTCCTGTTGTTAAATAGAAGCATGGCTCTGAGGTAGCCATGGTTTCCCCTCCAACTGGAACAGGATTGCTTGTGCCGTTGGCCTCTACTTTTTACTCACTTGTGCACATGTGCCTTATAGTTTTTAGGAGATGAGGGAATAAAGGGAACACCGACACAATTAAACTGCATTGTCTTGACAGGATACACTGAGTCGGTGTGGTAAAGATTGTACTTGCTGTATGTTTTTAACATGATATAATATGTCGTAATAGTGTTGTCATTCCACTGAGTGGCATGTGATATGGGAATATTAATAATTAACTGGATTTTTATTCCATCTATATACCCACACTTGATTGTTGAAAGACGAAAAATGTGTTGTATAATGATGAACAATTAAGTAGTGCTTTAAAATATACTGTCAGCAGCAGCATGGGGAAGCAAGAATGAATGAGCTTACTCTCTTCAAATTCTTATTGTATGCATTTTCCAAACACCAGAACTGCACCCACAGCACCCATTGAAAGGTCCATGAACATTAATGTCTTTCTACCAACTGTTACTTTCTACAACATTATGACCGACTAGAAGGAAAAATCAATTCATCCATCCAGCCTCAGTTACCCATGTCTGTCATCCTTCTTAGGAATGCATGATATGAGGAAACATGCAGTATGTAACATGAGAGAATGCTGGTTTGATATAACAATTGAATAAAAAATAAAAACATATAACTTGGTCTTATTAAAAAGCTGCTTCTGGTTGATGGTTGCTGATTTGAGATTTGAACAACTCACTTGTTATGCAATGAATTTTCTACCCATTTACCTTCTAAAGCTTTTTATTCTTCATTGAAGAACAAGTGCTGCTAAACATATTACTGATGTAAAGAGTCTGAATGTATGTTGTCCTTTTTGGAGTTTCCGGTTGAATTGTTTGATCAAAAGTCAAACATGGATCTTCTTCTTATAGTTACATTTTTATTGTACTTCAGAATGCTGTGAAAACTTAGCTTTTAGCCAAAGAAGGCTATGTGGAAAGAGTTTAAGAGCAGAGTGAATGTGAAGATGACCTTATATATGTGAGACCAAGCAATCCTGTTCCAGGATCAAAAACACTTTGATTTCGTTATGCTAATCTGCTATGCTATGAATTTAGTTGTTTTCACAAATCTTGTCTATAGTGTATTTATTCTGGTCTAGGGCTGAAACGATTCCTCGAATGATTCGAGTACCTCGATTACTAAAATTCCTCGAGGAAAATTTACCTGCCTCGAAGCTTCGTTAATTTATGTTTTATTAGTTAGCGCACCGTGTTCCGGCCGGGACTTCATTTGCGTTGCGCGGAGCTCTCACTTCCGCCTCTGAGTTGTTGACAAAAGCTAAGTCTCAGCGGCATAAAGTCCAATCTTCAAGATTGGCCCGTGGGGATTTAATTGATTGATGATAATGCCCGACTTTTTATCGTTTTTGGGGAACCAATAAGCATCCTTAAAATGACTGGGGGAATGCCTGGAGTACGGCAGCATTTCTCCTCCGGGGCTGCTGGTTGAAAGCGAACGGCGGGAAGAGCGCTGAGGTGAGCGGATAGCCTGAACAGGGCGGGCGGCTGAGTGGCTGATGCTTACCGTGTAAATGTAGCTTTACCGACGAACCGCACAATAAATTTCATATCCCGGTCTGAAGAAACGGGTGGCGGAGCGCATCGTACATGGCTGGTAGATGAGTTTCTGAGTGTGACCAGTGAAGGTGTCGTAAATATCCCGTATTGCTTCCCCCCGTGTTCGTCCCCCGGTCTAACGGTTCGTCAGTCCGCTGGTCTATTTCCTCCACCCCATCTTACGTTCGTTCATTCGCCCTCTCCTCCCACTCCAGGCGGCATTTCCCGTATTTTCAAACCCAAAGCGTGACAGGTTAGGTGGCAAGGTGAGTTTAATTAATCTATTAAACTCACTGAAGATTAAACTAAAAGCTGGATTGTAGACATTTTTTATAAGCATATTTGTTAGCCTGCCTCTTTGTTATTAAATTCAATATAATTTCAGATTTTTCTATAACTTTTCTTCTGGTTAACTTAGAAAGTGAGCTATTATTGTTACAGGTTAGTTTTCTAAACTACAAAAAAGCAACTGTTAGGGATGCTCAAATATGAAAAATTGGACTGGTATTGATATCTGATAGTAACACCGGTATTATGCCAGATTTACCAATATTTCATTTTGTAATTTTTTTTATCCGATTACTCGATTAATCGTAAGAATAATCGATAGATTACTCGATTACTAAAATATTCGTTTACAACAGCCCTATTCTGGTCAATTGGTTTTGAGAGTTGTAGTCATGGCTGATTAGGCTTTCTGCTGAAGCATTCATCTCAAAACAGCTTTCTGTAATGTCGAACCTAAAAGAAATCAGATAAACTTTTTATGGGCTTTGGAAGGCCAGCCTTTTTTTTATAGATGTATATACATTCTGCTACGCTTCACCAATTCTTTGGCTTGATTTATTCATGTGAATTCATTTGGAAAATTCATGAAAGGGTAGAATCTGTGACCAATGTTTATGCTCAGACAGACAGGAAGGAAGGAAAGAAAGAAGGCAAAAAAAAGAACATCAGCTATCAATTTTTTATCAGTCAATCTTTCTAAGACAAGCAAGTGTGTCCCTGGTATTTTAAGATTTTGTTTGTAACTTTTTCAAAGATAGTTTTATTTTCTTGTCTTAAAACTATCTTTGAAAAATGAAAAAATATGTTTAAAATTCAGTTTTAAAATTCATGGAATTGTCCCTTTGCATCCAGTTTGCAAGACATATTTACTCTTGGTTCAGTGGGTGCTGTTTGTGACCTCAACCATGCATCTTCTACTGTTCTGTTTCAATTTTACATTGTGTTCTTGTATTAAATAATCTGCCTAAAGTAAATGCTACCATTATTCCCCATGACAGATGGTTGTTCACTGCATAATATGATATTTATACATTCACATTCACTTTATCATGGCTATGTGGAGGACAGTTTTACAGAGCACAACCTGTGCTCTAGTTAAATTGGTCTATACAGAAAGGCTGTTTGTGTTTAACTTTATTCCTCTTTGTAGTACATGCTCATCTCTCTGAACTCATCAACAGCTCAGCAGCAGTTTTAAGGATAGTTTCCTAGCTACCCTAAATGCTACAAACTCCTACAAAATTGCTTCTTGTCCTGGTTGGTTTCCCTATTGATGAGTATAGTTACAAATAAGAAAAATCTTAGTTCTTTAACTTAATAATCTTACAATTGTGTCAGAAATGTTGTCATAAAGTTAGCATTATTCTTGGAAAGGATAGAGTACTTTAATAAAGTTTTAAAGTTTTGGGTTAAAGTAACTTGGAGTATACTCTAGGAACACCATCATTAATCATTTATGACTGCACACAAACTATTATTTTTAAGTGTTAAAATGTGACCTTTTTATCATAATTGTTGTAAATTTGATTTTATAATGTCATGGCAAATCTAACTACATCTAATAAATCTAATACAGTTGGGTTTAGTTACCTTTGTGTTGTATGTGTGAGACATTTAGAGAGCAGTCACAGTTCAATAATAAGAACCGTTAGTAATTCACAATCACATCACCCTCCTTCACTTCCATTATGTTTTCTTTTTTTCAGCTATTCAGGATCAATCAACTATGTTGGCAGTGGGAAGTTATTAAAGATCATTTCTTACAGCTCAGTAGAAAAGTTAGAAAAGTTTTGTATGTCTGCCAGATGATGATGTCAGTATGTGTCTTTAAATATAATTTGTGTAAATGGCATTACCCTACTCTACTCTTTTTGATGTAACTTTTGTGTTTCAGAAGTCTCACTTCTCTCAGGCTTTTACGTCTCTTAGGATTGACCAGCTCCTCCTCGACACATTGTGTGTCTTGTCTTGGTAAATTAACTTCTGTTGTTAGGCAACAGCCTGACTTCTCTTTTACCTTGGAAAATTTGAATGCTAACCGTTGAAGTAAATCAAGATGATACAGCTGCTGCTTGCTGTAACAGCTTGTAGTGGGTGAGATTAAGCATACGACCTCTTAAAAAAAAATCACCTTTTATCAGCTTTTTGTTTGGATTTGAGGCAGTTAGTTCCAGGCTTTTATTAAGATAATCACAATGAGGCGACAGATAAGATCAGAATCACTTTCTCAAGCAAGCAACGTCTCAGTTCAGTTTGGATTTTATTTGTGTTGCACGGATAGGTGTTGTTTGAGACGATGACGATTTTTGATTCTTGTAAGGTAGTAAAATATAAATATTAGAAAAGCATCCTCAGACTTTTGTAGATGATTTCCAGTTATTTGTGCGAGGATTTTACCTACCAATATCAAATTTAACTTTTAACAGCAAGGACTACTAAAATCTGTTTTGTCTACATCAACATTTTCCAAAGGGTCCCAACAATTCCAAATCCTGCATCTTCAAAAATACACAGAGGTTGAAAGGTCAAAAGGAAAAAGGAGAGCGAGCAGTAAATGGAGAAGTCAAACTCTTATTTTACACACAAGAAATTTCCGAACTTAAGATGTGCTTATTTCACTGACAAATAGCTGTGGAACAATGATGTGTTTAAAGACTGGACAAATTCTGTGGATCACCAGTCAAGCTGGTAATGGTCACAGTAGGTTAGGTTTGGGCCAGCAGTTTGTGCAGTTTCTATTATTAAGCGATTAACTGTGCATGTATCATTTTTTTTTTTTTTTTTTTTTACTGATTTTCATGAAAGTACCACTCCTAGTGGGAAGATACTTTAGTAAAATTTTTTTTGTTTTGTTGGCATATTTTTAGCTTTTGCCTTTGTAGCGGATTCAGTGTGGAGAACATTTAAATTTTCCTTCAATGTAAGAAAATAACACACTAAACACTAAATAACATAACTAAAGGTCTTTTGCAAAAAGCTACACTTTAAAATAATTAGAGAGACCACAAAATGTGATTTACTGCACAATTTGAGACGCTATTCTTTCTTACACTTAGTCTTTGTAGAACTTTGGAGTAACTAGCCTTTTTGGTGCAGAACCGCATGTAAAAAGTTTGGCTTAGATTAAGTCGTGGCTTACAAGATTTGAATCCTTTTTGCAAATAATGACTCAGATCTTAAAATGCATTCATCCCTGTAGCAAGAACCTAAAAGTTTCACAAGGTTAAGCTCCTATGACCCATTTTCATGAAACCGTTTCTGCGTCCTGGTCTTATAAACCAAATGAAATGTCCTTGACTGGAACGTTGTAAACTAAATTTTAATGTCACTATCTGCTAATCTCTTGTCTCACTGTGTGGGAAAAGGACACGCCTGTAAAAGTAATGGCGACATGAACCCACAAAGTGTTTTTCCTCTTAATTTGTATTGGTCCCCATTTCAAAAGCTAAACGGTGCTTCACTTTCAGAACAAATTTTAATTTGTTAGTTTCTAAAAGAATGTAATTGTTAGTTTGATCACTTAGACTATATCTACATTTTTAAATGAAATGAAGATATCATAGGCATAAATTTGATCATTCTTGATCATACTTTTTGAAAAGCCCTGCATGTAATGAGGCAGATACTCATGAGTTACCATGTCAACGGAATGATCTTTTGATTATATCTTGCAAGATATACAATGATATAAGTTGTATTTAATACTTAGTGTCACTCAAAGCAGCTGAATGCAGTTTGATATTGGATTGGAATAGTTTTTCTTAGTTACTTCATTTCATTGTACCAAAGTCATAAACAAATCCCATATGATGTAGGATTAGAGATGAGCACTCACAACTGACCTATTTATAGGAGACCTCTGTTGCAAATTAATCCCAAACACTAAACATTAACTGAACTGTGGTGTGATTTAGACAAGTAAAACACGCAAGCTTTAAAATACAAGCATATTGAGAGGCTTTACACTTGATATGCAGATTTAGAGCGATGACACACAACAACCCAAACTCTGGTCTAATAGTGACATTGTTAGGCATTCTCACATGAAGTAAAATAGAACATATTCATTTAATTCAGCATTGATTTTGGTTTAACAAGTGGCAATACTTCACCTCTAGAGCATGCAAAACAACAAGACATTATTGCAAATATAGAACGGGTATATTTTTATGTTTTCCAAATTTGGTGGTCACCATGAAATTAAGAAAAATACAATGGCAATGGCAGTTAATCCAACTGCCATGTCAATTGAGTCTTGCATATTTCATGCATTTCAATATAGCTCTTCCGAGAATAGCAGTACATTGCATTACTGGAATACCAGTTCCCAAAGCATATTGGCTACTTTGTTAATTTCAGTTGTCATGCTTTACTTTTAGCAGATTTTTTTATTAGACTCCCACAATTTGGCTCTAGAGAGCAGTGATTGCTGTCACACTAGGGTTTGACATCTGCTTTTAGAGATACCCCCCCTGCTCCATGCAAGGATGTGTGTTTAACTCTGCTCTGAATTTGGGTCAGTGTGGACACTTTCATATTATAGCAAATGACGGGGATTGTACTAACAAAGCTAGTTGGATATGCATAGAAAAAGAAGAACCATGGTTTGGTTCATGCATTAAGCAGTTTATACTGCATGGCTAAAAAGAAAAAAAAATTACCTGTACTAGAACCAGCAATTAATGTTTTAGTATTTTTTATACATTTGTTATTACAGTATACTAGTAATTTCTTGTTTAAATGTTTTGCTGCCATCATGTTTATCTTAAGAGGAAATGTAACTGTTAAAAATAATTTCATGCTTAGTGTATAAAATACATTTTAAAGATTTCTGTTTTTGAAAAATGTTTCTATTTTTCAAATGGAAAAATCTGATCTTTGAGGGCTACATGGCAATTCATCTGTTTTCAGTTTTCTGGAAGTTTGTTCCAGAAGTGAGCTGCATAAAAACTGAATGCTGCTTCTGTATGTTTGTGGGGATGCAGGGCAGACCAGATCCATAAGACCTGAGAGGCCTGGAAACCAGTCATTCAGTTTTAAGGAAACTGACTGACAACATTATAAAACATATTTGGCTTATAATGCCTGCGACAGACTGGCGACATGTCCAGGGTGTACCCCGCCTCTCGTCCGAAACATTCGCTGGAGATGAGCACCAGCACCCCTCCCGACCCCACTAGGGACAAGGGTGTACAGAAAATGGATGGATGAATGGATGGTTTATAATACTGTGAAGCTGGAGCTTGAATAACCATCTGTTTTGTAGATACTTTAGTAACAGTGGAAAAGCGAGTCTTGGGAATAGGATAAACCATTGTGTCATATACACCAAGCCTTGTGACATCATGAAGTCTAATGTAGTTTAATATGCCACCAGGGATTTAAAAATGTCACTACACACTAAATAAACATGACCAGGTGATTCATTAAGTGAGTACATAGGACTACTGTTGCTTTTGTTGCAACACAGCAACACAGAAGCAACAGCTCCATGTTGCTTTGTGTTGTGCATGAACACAAGCCAAAATTGATTTTAAGAAACAACCTTACTTTTTTATCACCAATTATTTTCGCAAAAGAGCTCGACTCAGCAAAGATTTTTTTATTTTTATTTTTTAATTTATAAAATTACTCTTATGTTTTGGCCCGTGTGGCAGTGAAGCACATAGTGATCGAGCACCGACAAACGATTATTGCAAATCGACAAACTGCACGGGGTAAACACCTGGCCAAATGAGACAATCACTTCGCATCCGCTCGCAGTTGTCTCTCTGCCATGTCATCAGCTTTAGCTTTTAGAAGAGCTGACACAAGCAGAACAGAACGTAATATTGTTTAATGGTCAATAAAAAACAACAAAAAACATTCAGGAGACCCTGCATCACCTGACAAATGAACCAACTTACTTAGGAAAGCAGCATGTGGCAAACTTGTTTCATGTCCCATTATGACAACTCTGACATTGTTGCCAACCTTGCACCTTCATAATGAAATATGTCATCCAGTCAGCAGTGACGGAATGTAATATATGTGACACAGGGCCCGTGTCCAGCTTAGCACTGAAGGGAAATGAGAATCAATCAGGATTGCATAGGAATGTAATGGCATAATGCTTACATTACGTCATTGTAAGAAAATATGACTTGGCAAAATGACTGACTCAGGACACCAAATTGGCATGAGAAACTGAATAAATCAAGTTATAATTGAGAACATTTGCAATTATTTATTTTTAATTAACCCAGTAGTTGCATCAGTAACAGATATGGGTATAAAAGGCATTGAAAGTCAATGCATTTAATCCAAGCAGTCTTGTGCAATATTGTGCATACTGAATTACATATGTATGTGTGTGTGGGGGGTTCTAGGCCAGAGAGAAGTGATCACTTTTACTATTTTTGTGTTGTTTCCATGACAGTTTCAATAAATATAAATAATTGTCTTAATATTTTAAGCCTACATCGTCCCTTCCCAATCTGTATCCATACTCTAAGCTTTTATATGGACTTGTAAGTAGCCTTGGATTGCGGGGAATAACTGGGGAAAAAAAATAAGGGTGACACATGTTATACAGTAACAATCTCCACTCTTCCATCTGTGTGTGTGTGTGTGTGTGTGTGTGTGTTTTCCTTGAAAAGTTAATCTAAATATAAATTTTTGTAGGCAATTCTTGCACTTTGCAAAACGTTATTTCTTATGTGCATGTTTCCCTTATCATTAACAAGTCTGCTTATTGCATTGCGTACACTGGTGTCTTACCTTTTGGTTTGACTATCTTTGGTTCCAGCTTTCTTCATCAATTATTCCTGTACCAGAAAACGTGAACACTCAGTATATTTTGTCTTGAATAGGCAGACATGATAAATGAACTGAGGCAACTGAAGTACTTTTTGAGGCCAACACACAAAACAAGAAAGCTAATTAACAACACAACCACACCTTGATGAGCTTTCTATGCCAAACTCAGCAGGCACAATATCTGCAGGCTAGTGATGAATTGGGCATTAAAAGGTCTGCTTTGCAGCTCTAAAACAAATAGCTGAATAGCAGCAATTAGTGAAACTTACAAAATCTCCTTGTGTAAAAAAAAATAAATAAATAAAAAAAAGATTGCTTACTACAGATTTATCAGTTTTGTGTAGTCAAGTAACTTATGTTACTGCTGGGCATGTGTGTGTTTAGACTATTTGAAGCAGATTGCATGTTGCAGATTAGGTGACATTAATGATATATGGGAGATTAATGCATTAAAGAAACAACCAGAAGTGTTTTTGGTCAGATCTTTTGATGTTAACATGTATTGTTTTGTATGTATTTACATTTTTTCTTAGAATTCAGGATTACCATGCAATGTTTCATCAGATCCATGCTCCAATATCCAATTTTTTAATCCTTATATTTTGTAAATTTACAGACATGATAGCAAAAATGCTGCTGATGAACTAAAATTTAATTTCAGATTTATTTCAGCTGAAATAAAATGTCAGCACTTCAGCACACGTAAATAAGATGAATTAGACGAATATAACATCTTTATATTTACTTGTCCTATTACCTGCCCCAATATTCACTTTGAATTATGTATGCTTTTTAAGGAGTAAGAGAGAGTGATGCTTTTTTTTTTGTTTTGCGTTGTTAATGGCACTGCATCTGGCGGTCAGTTAACTTGGTTTAAGCAAAGGCCATAAGTGCACTGAGGCAAAAGAAATAGCCATTAAACTGCTTGGCTTAATTTATGGCAGCAGACTGTACCACTGCTGACCTTTTGTAATCCACACCTCAACTCACACAGCTTATTGTAGTCACTCCTGAGAAGGAGCAAAGCAAAAATAATAAAATAAAATGTGGAAACTGTGTAACTTAAAACTTGTCTGAGTGTTACTAAAAAATATAAATAAAATGTTACATTGGTTTTGATTCCTTTTACACATTTTCTTACCTCATGAAAATATTCAAGACGGTGCTCTGCTGTGAACTCCTTAAGGTATGGATGGCAATCTGATCAAAGTTATCAGATTTCCTACTATACTTCCACCCTAAACTGCTGTGAGTAGCATAAGCAGCCCCTGCCCCAGATATGTCATAGTTATTCACATTTTATTATCCCTTTTGCCTCACTTACATTGGCAGTACACTCGGTCAGTCCCAGCTGGCCCAATGCAACGCTGCCTTCTGCTGACACACACCGCACGCCACATGCCAGCTGTTTAGCCTCTGGAGTAAACTTATATAACATTTGCTAAATTTGAATTATTTTCAAACATCAGTGTGGAAGAAAAGGCTCTGACAAGCTAAGAAGCTGATTTCTGAAATGCTGCTTAGTTGAAACCATTTCTAGTTTTGCTTTCACAGAAAATTGTTTTTTTTTTTTGGCATGGTACTCAGATAAGTGTGTAGATCCCCCCGCACTCCCCTCCCTTTTCTCTGTTTTTCTGTACTGTTTTCAGTGAACCATCTCACTTTCCAGACCCGCAGCAACTCTGTATTTTTTTTTTTTTACCAACAAAGTTTTAAGTAATCAAAATGCTGCTCAGACTGTGAACAAATGTAGGCCAAAAACTCTGCTGAATAGCAACTGGCTCAAAATGTTTACAAAGAGTAACATCTTTTTCCTCCAGTCCAAGCTAAACTTAACAACTTAGGTAATTAAAATTTTGTAGAAAGTCGTATTGTCATGCAAGAATTGACCTTGAAATGTGATTGCGGTTCCTAACAGTACGGGAACTGGTCAACCATTTATGTGTGCTTTGCTGTTGTCCTCCTGGCTTGGTCGATGAATAGAATCAGGATTTGCTGAGTGTCACTTGACCCTCCTACCCCCAAATGTTGCTTCAATGAAAGTGATTCACATCACAATGCAGCTTTACAAAAGCAGCCACCAGTGTCACATGCAGACGAGCCAACCTAAGTCTGCCACAGCCAAATATTTCTGTGCGTGCAAATGGTGCCAGTGGATTTAGAGGAACATATGTATGTAGTTTTACTTGATTTTGTCGTCATCTTGTAGCTTGCTTCGTTTCTGTTTTGATAACTGATGATTCAAAGTAATTTTCTATAGTCTGCTCTGTACTGAAGGCACTGATTTAACCTTTTACATTAAGGAATTGCTTTTCTGTTTGAAATATCCTTGTGGACCTACAAAAATAAAATTTTAATCTATTTTAATGGTGTTCTGGAATTGTCATAATAACCTCAATGTGCTGTGCTTTCAAAGACTGGTGTGTGTGTGTGTGTGTGTGTGTGTGTGTGTGTGTGTATGCCTCATTAATTCCTCGCAGTTTATTTGGGATGAATGTTTTGTTTTACAAATGTTTATCACAAATGTTTTTGTGCAACCTCTTGTTGGTGGAGACAGTTTTTTGTATTCACCAATAAGTGTTCACATGCTGTGAATTTGGTTTTTAAATTGTCAATTTAAAAAAAAAATCATAAGTTAGTCTCATCAACTGTTTGAAATTGGGTCAAAAGTGCGTACTGGTTTTCTGAGTGCCAATCTACACAGCTCAACACTTGTAAATTTACAAATGTTATTATCATATTGCCTGTAAACCACTTAAAACTAAAATGTATTATGAATTGGCAGCTTTTTTCCCTAACTATTTCTGTCCATCTAATCCCAACAGAGACCATGACGACTGCCACTTCCCCTATTCTATTGAAATGGGACCCAAAGAGTCTTGAAATCCGCACCTTGACTGTGGAGCGGCTTCTGGAGCCCTTGGTCACACAGGTAGACGAAGAACACACTTGATATGTATGAAATGGAGTTCTGGCAAAATGTAACCGGTTCTTCTCAACATGCTGAGGCACTGAGAATGTGTAGTAATAATGCGCAAAAGAAGTTTACGTCAAACTGCAATTTGCATTTTTCCCCATTTCTGTTCTGAAATTAGGAAAGTAAGCACTGTGGAACTTTTTACTCTTAAGAACAAGCAATAAGTTCCTTAAAAATGCAGCTCCATTCAGTTTCCATCTCACTTTTCTTCCATAATTTCTCAGCCTTAATACAGTTTATCCTTTAGTTGACAGGAGTACTTTATGTAAGATATATGGGGAATCATTGCTGGAGGACTGAAAAGTAGAATCTACCTCAACTCCCAAAAGTGAATTACGATAAAATGAGGAGAATGTTTCCAAACACCATGACTTCTGTTGCATGTATTCATACTACTTGCTAAATATGCGACACATTTAAACAAAAAAACATTATTCAGTTTGTTACCAATTAAATTAGATTTGCATACAGACGCCGCCGTGATGGACTGGCGCCTGCAGGCGGCGACCTGTACCCTGCCTCTCGCCCCTTGACGACCCCACAAAGATAAGAATGTTAAATCATGGATGCATACAAATGCTCTTCTATTTGAACAGTAGTCAAAATTTAATAATGATTAAGATATAAAACTGCATATTAATTTTACAAACATTTGTCTTTTTTTTTCTGGACTGATTCACTTTTTGTTATCCCCATAATATTTTCATTTAGAAAATATTACGAAGTGGAATCCGTAGCCACAGCTACTCCATCTCTGCCACAGCTCATTAAGAGATAAACGGCCAACATTTACTGCAAGTTTTTATTTTGAGCATTATAAAAATTATTAAATAGATGGCAGTTCTAAGTCATTGAGCTGTTTCTAACTGTTCCTCTTGCTAATATGAATGCAGTTAATCATAGTTCAAATCACACTTTTTTTTTCAATTGTATTTAATTTTAGTTTTTTGAAACAAACTCATTGTTTTATTGCCCTGACACTTTGAGATGCAGTATAAGAATTTACTTTTTTATGTATAAAGGCTAAATGATGCACCCTTTCCATATTTTATAGTGCGTATATTGTTTTTGGTGCACAAAATATGTGCATTCAGTGACAACAGAACACAAAATTGTTTTTAAAAATTCCCTCAAAAGTCCAACAATAAACTACTTTAGCACATAAATCTCAACCTCTTTTTTTTTTCTTAAAATAATAATGAACACATTTTTCACTGCAGGACGTGATGTTTCCATCCTTGCCTGTGTCAGACACAATGTTGACAGTGCTGAGATTACTGAGTGTACCAGCAGCCTTCCCCAGTGGTCTGGTGTTCCTCAGTTGACTTCAAAGTGCTTTTTATTTTTAATCAAATTTCCTGTTTTCAAACTACTTGCATGACCCCTGCAATATTACCTAGATTTATCAACCCCTTCATCTGTTTAGCTTTCTTTGTTGCTCCATTTTGTAAAATAATGTTTTTTATTATTATTATTATTATTATTATTATTTTATTATTTTAGAAAACAAATGTGCTTTTCAGCTTTTGTAAAAAATGTGCCTCTTAAATTTTGCAGATTTGTTTCTTATCAGGTGCTTCGATGACCTTGTTAGCTTATATGTTGTATGTTGTCATTTTACATACAGATTATCTGGTTTTACGTGTGTGACTGTATGACAAAATCGGGACAAATCTACATGTATAACCTGCACGACTTTGATGGCGTTGCATCACTTTCTTTTTGTAAGAAAATCATTATATAATCCTACTGCTTTGAGTTGCATTGATATCAAGTGTTTGAACAAACATTGCTAAAATATGAAGAAAATGTAAGCCTGTCCCAAAAATTAAGCAGTCAGGCAGATTTAAAAAAAATAATTTTAATGGCTCTCACTTAGAGAGTTTCACTGTGCCTCTTTTATGGTGCCTTGAGTTCGCCACATCCGGTCTTTGTTCCTTTTGAGTGGTCATCAGACTGACAGGTAGCTAATTGCTTAATGTCAAGGGATGGGAAGCTGATGAGGTTTTTTCAGCATGGCGATGCTTGACTGCCTTTGCATCAAATTATGTGAATGTTGAATAGTATTTTTCATAAAAAATATTTTCACATTAATGTCTTGATTTTTATCCTTAGAGAAACTTTTGGTATCCACTGATTAATAATGAATGTTTTCAGAGAAGTCTGTTCTTTTCATTCTTGTGTAAGTTTTCTATATACATGAAGACTTGCATATTTTCTTAAACGTATTTTCTGGTAATTATATATTTGAAGTTCTTTTAAGATTTAAAAAAGGTTTTTTTGTTTTTTTAGATCTACGTTTTTCTAAAGTGACACATTTTTTAACACAAACACATGGATAAGGTGCAAATCAAACTGAAGCAGTTTACTTTTAGGATTTACAGAAATTTTGAAGCGTTTTTTTTTGTGTGTGCATGTGTGTGTGAGAACCAGGCACTGTGATTGTTTTCTAATCAACTTGGATGATTGAGGATGTTTGGACAAAGAAAAGTCGGCTATTTCAGGAAGACAGACAATCAGGCTTCCCCTGACATTGGTTGAAATACCAGTTTTATTTATCATGACCAACTTTATCATAGACCAGCTAGTGAACCTAGCAGATATATTGCTAAAAACGGAGGATCCGTCTTCATGGCTCTGTGCGTAAATATCTTTTATACTGCGGGCAATAGCAGCATTTCTTTAAAGGATTATATGAAAGCAGCCCTCAGGGGCAGGCAAAAAATAGCCACTGTCTAAGGTTGTGGTCCCCAGCTCCTGTTTTGAGGGGTCTGTTGTGTAAAGCTTAGACATGTTCCTGGTCCAACCAAATCCATTTCAACAGTTATTTACCTTCAGCATGCCTTTATGTTCAGTAGAAGCATTACGGTAGGCTTTAAATGCATGAGTTTAAGACTACTAACCTAAGGATTTTTTTTCATTTGCTGCAAAAAACTTACTCCTATCTTGTCATATAGACCTCACATGCTATATTGCATTTTACGTCAAGTTGATCCCTTAAAACTTTAATACTGCAGGATTCAGATATTAATTGCTTTATTAATTATTAAAATTCTTCCCATCAATAGACTTGGAGTGGTTGACTCTGCAGTAGGATGCTTTTGGGGGGGTTGGCTCCATCTTTGGAATAGTTCAGCAAATAAATATTTGCCACTTGGGGGCATTTTAAAGACTGATAATGGAGCATTTGAATTTAAACTCAGAGGTAGATGGTGAGATGATCATCAATTATAGATTGTGACTTTTCAGCAGGGAGGTCCTGTATTTGGTCTTGTATGTTTCTGCATAATGTGTACATGTTCTCCTCTTGCATGTAAGGGTTCCCTATGGGGGCACCACTTTCTCCCAGAGTCCAGAAGCATGATTGCTAGGTGAAGTGACAAATCTAAAAATGCCCTTACATATGGGCACGAGTCCTGCAGATTTCTCCTGTGTGTTCGTGGGACCATTGTTGCACCCTGCCACTTGACCAATGACTGCTGGAGATGGGCATTAAAAAAAGATCAGAAGTGTTATTTACAAATTCGGAAAAGTTTTATGAGGATTAAAGCTGTTCAAGCAACTTCCTGAAAAGTTAGTGTAAAAGTCTGAATGAGTGGTGTGAGAAAGTGTTTTCCCCCTCCAGTTTTCTAACTTTTTGACATGTTTGTCACACTTCAGTGTTTGTGTTTGGTTGTGTTGCAAAACGGAAAAAAAAAAAAGAAAAAAGATCAAATCAGACAGGAGGCAAACCTTTTCAAACAACCGTACATCCATTATGTTTTTCTCTTCTGAAAATGGGTCATGGGTTAACAGGTGATTTTATTTGGCTTTTCTTAATATTTACCCATTCTATTGTGCTTTCAAAACCTCAAAAGGAGGACACCAAGGAGAAGTTCTGATCAGATGAGCACGTCTACTCTTAGATTCCCTTGCATGATAAAATGCATTATCCCATTTCTAAGACTGAGCCCATGGAGGAAGTTTATGTCTCTTCAAACGTAGTCTTTCCAGAAAGCTTTCCTTAGCTATTGAAATCAATGTTATATTTGAAAATGATAAAACAGGATACCAAAGTCCAATGTGACTTACTGGTAGAAGCACTGCTTTATTTTATAAACCATGAAATATAGAAATGTTTTATTCATTAAAAATGTCAAAAGCTTGCTTCAAATATTTTTTGCAATTTAAATTACTCATGTTCATATGTCCATGTTTGTATAAGAAACAAGCTGTGCCTGTGTTGTTTTGTGATTACTCATCCTGATTTTAAACAGACTTTCTCTGCAGGACTCCTCTGCAGGAGCTATTAACAAGCAGAGAGAGCCAAGCCACTCAGATTTGAATATTTAAAGGTATTTAGGTATATTTAACTGCTTTGGTCTTGTTCTCGCACAAAAGCAACAGAGTAATTACTTTTAGTTTCTTTATTACAATAGACCCAGTTCATGTTTTGCGATTTTTTTTATTTATTTATTTATTTTTTCCCTAAAAGTTTACGTTTCGCTTTAAAACAAAGGCAAACAAAATGAACATCATTGTTTGTATATCAGAAATGGGGAAGCAGTGGTCCCCGTTGCTTTCTACCATTTGCACTCACAACAACCGAAAATATTACTTGCATAATAGTACCTCATCAAAGCAACCAAAGGACCTTTTCTCCCTTTAGAAAGCAGATGTGATATTTGCAATACCATTTACTGTGAGCTTGTCAAAGTAAGACTAGAAAAAAATCGGGCCTGTTTCAATTTTGTTGTCCTTTTGTGCTCTTTGCAGGCTGTGACTGAAATAGATTAACTGAAGAATTTATCACAACATGTATTTGTTGACTCCACAGTGTATAATAATGTAGTGGGAGGAAACCTGAAGGGTGGTGCTTGCTGTCAACTCTGGATGTTTTAGCACTCTTTGTTTTTATGCCATCCAAAATTGGCTATGACTTTTGGTTGGCACCAGATGAACAGAGAGTTTCTAGTCATGGGGCTTAACATAAAGTGGGGTGGGGGTATGGTTGGTGAGGGGATTAAGGCCTCATGCTGCATCACTGTCATAATCCATTAAGCTAGTGGAAAGGAGTCGGCCCGGACCTCAAACAGTTTTTAGAGGCAGGGAAAGATGCTACACCTCTTGGTGAGTCCATTGAAACCACGGAAGAGTTACTCTCCGAGTTGGGTAATTTAGGATGAGTTTTGGGTTATATATTTATTTTTTCCATTCAGGCACCATTTAAGATGTGCTTAGCAAGTCAGGTTAAACCCAGGAATAACCTTAATGCAACTATAATCCCATACTGTAGACATCTCAAGTAGAACAAGTAGGACAGAGACGAGTGTATTAAAGAGCGTTGCATTCTGCTTGCTGAAGCTTCAGGGTTGTACAGATTTGTACTGTACTTATTTGCACAGAACAAGTCAGAAAAGGCATTCTGACTGGTCTGCATCTATCCAGCTGCATATAACAAACTGCTTGGCACCTTTGTATCAGAACCAGCATTCACTTCTGCAGTTTCGGCTACAGTAGCGTAATTGTTCCTATTATGAGCCAAAAAGTCTTACACCAGTTTCTGGTCCACTATTGACACCATTCACAAGTGCAAAGTAATTTATAAAGATAATACTGTAGGCCTTAAAGTTTCATTCACATTTACATTCAGTCATTCACCTTCTGATACACACATCCACACACTGATGGTGGTAAATTGCTACACTGTGGCCATGGCTGCCCTGGAGTAGGCTACCATTCACCGCTGCCACCGGCCCCTTTTAACATACAGACAACAATTGTCATAAGAATGGTTGTATACCGCAACAGTCGACGGCATAGAGAAGGGTAGGAAGTTCTTAAAGAGACAGAGGCCAATTTCAAGGAGTCAGATAGGGTGGGAAGTAAAATTTCTTTGAAATTGTTTTTGATGTGTGCAGCATTTTCATAAAAACTGAAAGTGAGCATTGCTTGTGCTATAAAATGGCCCTATGTGTCTGGAAAATACAGGATACCCCCCTAAAAGCACTACATGTTTTTCCTAATAAGTCAGCTTGTTAAAGATTGTAGAAGATGGCATCTTCAACGATAACCCAGTGGCTATTAGCAATTTGGATTCTAACAGCTATGGTTAGAAAGCTTCATTACATGGGTCACTAACAGCCTCTCCAGTACTTTCAGAATGTTTGGATTTTCAAGCTACTGGCCTCTGGTCATTGTCGACAGATGGATGTACTTTTTTTTACTCCTCACAGAAAGGCAGGATGTTTTCCAAATCACTTTAATCTAAACTTGAAGGCTGAGGTAGGGTTAAGGAGGGGATGAACACATTTGGCTGTGTAGACTATGCTTTAATTTTTATTGATCTTTTATGAACAATAAGGATGAAGTAGGCAGGACTAATGAAAGTGCAGTTTTGAAAAACACAAAGACAGATCATTGAGAGGCAATGTTTTAGTTACTAACACATTTCATTTACTTTAGTTGAAATAACAGTTTTTACTCCTCCCCAGGATAAGTTTGCAAAATTTGCCAGACTTTCAAACCGTCATTGATTTTCAAATGTCAATGATGTAGAGTTTTTTGAGATAATCATCAAAACAAATACGTAGTGAGAAAATAATTAAATCTGTAAGTGGTCTTACAACAAATACTTTGTAGACTGCAAGAATAGCCAGCTGATTCTTAACAATGCTCTGTCAGCAACTGTCCTTTCGTTTGTGCTCTGAGGTCAGTTCTGGATCTTGTGAAACACAGTTTCATCGGTCTTCGGGATGTTATCTTTTGACACTTTGCGATTTCAGCATATGGCTTCCCCAGGGTCTTGAACTGCTGCTATGCACAGATGCTGCTGTCCTTCTGTTTTTTTCTTCTTCTTCAAAATAGAGAAAACTCTACACAAGAAAAAAAAAAAAAAACATGACACAACTTATCCCTTTGGCTGCAGCAAAGAATAACAATCAAAATTTGAAGCTAAGCTCCGTTCTTAAATTTATTAAGCAGTTAAATAAGTTTCTTTGAAAAAATACATAGTTTACAACGTATTGTAATACGTTCTTTGAATGTACATATAAGATATTGTATTTTAAAGCTGTTTCATATATGTGTGTGTGTATATATGTGTGTGTGTATATATATGTATGTGTATATATATATATATATATATATATATATATACACTGCTCAAAAAAATAAAGGGAACACTCAAATAACACATCCTAGATCTGAATGAATGAAATATTCTCATTGAATACTTTGTTCTGTACAAAGTTGAATGTGCTGACAACAAAATCACACAAAAATCATCAATGGAAATCAAATTTATTAACCAATGGAGGCCTGGATTTGGAGCCACACACAAAATTAAAGTGAAATGTTCCCTTTATTTTTTTGAGCAGTAAAAAAAATTCCCCTCACCCTCCGTGGGTGGTCTCTTTCATCCTCTGAGCTCGGGTCCTCTACCAGAGGCCTGGGAGCTTGAGGGTTCTGCGCAGTATCTTGGCTGTGCCTAGAACTGCACATTTCTGGACTGAGATGTCTGATGTTGTTCCTGGGATCTGTTTGAGCCACTGCTCCAGTTTGGGGGTGACTGCCCCGAGGGCCCCGATGACCACAGGCACCACTGTGGTCTTCACCTTCCAGGCCTTCTCCAGTTCCTCTCTGAGGCCCTGGTATTTCTCCAGTTTCTCATGCTCCTTTTTCCTGATGTTGTGGTCACTTGATATTGCTACATCCACCACAACGGCTTTCCTCTGTTCTTTATCCACCACCACAATGTCCGGTTGGTTCGCCATTACCATCTTGTCTGTCTGGATCTGGAAGTCCCACAGGATCTTAGCTCGGTCATTCTCCACCACCTTTGGGGGTGTTCCCCACTTTGACCTCGGGGCTTCCAGTCCATATTCGGCACAGATGTTCCTGTACACTATGCCCGCCACTTGGCTATGTCGTTCCATGTACGCTTTCCCTGCCAGCATCTTGCACCCTGCTGTTATGTGCTGGACTGTCTCAGAGGCCTCCTTGCACAACCTACACCTTGGGTCTTGTCTGGTGTGGTAGATCTGAGCCTCTATTGCTCTGGTGTTTAGGGCCTGTTCCTGGGCGGCCAGGATGAGTGCCTCTGTGCTGTCCTTGAGTCCAGCTTTCTCCAGCCATTGGTAGGATTTCCTGATATCAGCCACTTCAGTTATTCAGTATATATATATATATATATATATATATATATATATATATATATATATATATATATATATTAGGGCTGAAACGATTCCTCGAATGATTCGAGTACCTCGATTACTAAAATTCCTCGAGGAAAATTTACCTGCCTCGAAGCTTCGTTAATTTATGTTTTATTAGTTAGCGCACCGTGTTCCGGCCGGGACTTCATTTGCGTTGCGCGGAGCTCTCACTTCCGCCTCTGAGTTGTTGACAAAAGCTAAGTCTCAGCGGCATAAAGTCCAATCTTCAAGATTGGCCCGTGGGGATTTTATGGATTGATGATAATGCCCGACTTTTTATCGTTTTTGGGGAACCAATAAGCATCCTTAAAATGACTGGGGGAATGCCTGGAGTACGGCAGCATTTCTCCTCCGGGGCTGCTGGTTGAAAGCGAACGGCGGGAAGAGCGCTGAGGTGAGCGGATAGACTGAACAGGGCGGGCGGCTGAGTAGCTGATGCTTACCGTGTAAATGTAGCTTTACCGACGAACCGCACAATAAATTTCATATCCCGGTCTGAAGAAACGGGTGACGGAGCGCATCGTACATGGCTGGTAGATGAGTTTCTGAGTGTGACCAGTGAAGGTGTCGTAAATATCCCGTATTGCTTCCCCCCGTGTTCGTCCCCCGGTCTAACGGTTCGTCAGTCCGCTGGTCTATTTCCTCCCCTCCACCCCATCTTACGTTCGTTCATTCGCCCTCTCCTCCCACTCCAGGCGACATTTCCCGTATTTTCAAACCCAAAGCGTGACAGGTTAGGTGGCAAGGTGAGTTTAATTAATCTATTAAACTCACTGAAGATGAATACATAAACTAAAATCTGGATTGTAGACATTTTTTATAAGCATATTTGTGAGCCTGCCTCTTTGTTATTAAATTCAATATAATTTCAGATTTTTCTATAACTTTTCTTCTGGTTAACTTAGAAAGTGAGCTATTATTGTTACAGGTTAGTTTTCTAAACTACAAAAAAGCAACTGTTAGGGATGCTCAAATATGAAAAATTGGACTGATATTGATATCTGATAGTAACACCGGTATTATGCCAGATTTACCAATATTTCATTTTAGAATTTTTTTTTATCCGATTACTCGATTAATCGTAAGAATAATCGATAGATTACTCGATTACTAAAATATTCGTTTACAACAGCCCTAATATATATATATATATATATATGGATGGATATAAATAAGAGTTTCTGTCTTTTCGTGAGAGTGAAGATTTAATTTGTCCACTAGGGGATTATTCCAGTGCATTACCTCTACTGGGGAAATAATCCATTGCCCTGAGAATGTACTTTTTTTATGGCAAATATTCTTTTTCTCACGCATATGCATGACCGTTGCAAATCAAAAAATGACCAAAAAATGACAATAGGCATGTTTTCCACCATGTGGCTATTGTCAGTAATTAGATATTGTTGCACAATGTTTTTACTTTCCCTTTTAAATGAATCAGCTGTACGCTTTGGTATTTTTGTTTTGTTAAATTTATTTCCCAACATTGGCTCTATGCTTTTTAAATTATGTTCATGGGGGTCTTCTCAGAAAATCTCCGCCAGTGTGTACCACCAAGCTGAGATTTTCTTACTTTGACATTTCTGCAATGCAGTGCTTTTTGCCTCTTTGTCTCCTGAAATGTATTCAGTTCTTACTAATCCACAGTTTGAACTTAAAAATATATGTGTAGAGTTGCACCAAACAGGCATTTTTGGTTGGTAGATTCTAATTTCAACAAGTTTCATTGATTTTCTGGTTGTAACTCAAAGGAGAAGCAATCTGTCACAGCGTCCTTGATACAGGCAGGATATAAAGCCCCCAGCTTTATAACCAACATCTTATAAAGACATTACAATGTTGTTCTCACTTATGCATCAAAGCATATTTTCCTAACCTGGGTCTATTTTTTTTTATTGCATTAGATTGGAAAATGTCTAATTTCATATTGTAGCTACTTCTGATTGGAAAAAGTAGTTAACTTGATAAAAAGTTAATATAGCTTATTTTTGCTGCTTATGTCTTTATTCCATGTTGTGTGCTTTTATGGTTGTTTCTGCCACTGATGGCATTACAGCCCCCAGATTGTAAAACATGTTTTGTCCCGTCTTCCAGCAGCTTCTATTTTGGCTTTGTACCACTGAACTTTTCCATATAATTCTCACTTCACTTGTAGTGTAAAAGATCACAGTGTTAGCTGGTGTGGCCAGTTAGCTTAATAAGGAAACTAATCTACTCTACAGGACTAACTGTATGGAGGAGGTCGAATCTCCCAAGAGCTTTGCATGAACACTTGTGATTATGCACATGCATGCAAACCTCCCTTTCTTATCATTAGCCGCTAAAGCATCACTTATCCATTGAAAACGGGTCTCTCAGAGTGCTAAAGGCAGAAAATTGAATGGCTGCGCTTTTCCATAGGGATTTACGACTTACTGGTGAGCCCACTGGTCAGTACACCCTGGAGGAAAGGTCACATAGCATTTAAAACCATTGAGCAGAAGTAAAATGGGGAAGCAAAACTTGGCTGGAGTTTTCCTATTTAAGTTAAAATAAGACAGTGGGAATGTCGGGGGCATATAAATATGTAGTTGAACCTCTTAAAAACAAACAAGCAACCATAATGTTGGCTTGCATCGACTTGCTGCCACTCATAGAAATGAGATGAGGCTGTTCACTGGGAGTCTTTGTTTCGGTAAGGTGCTGTTCTGCTGGTTGATGTGCATATCATAGAGTTCACAGCCTTACTGTTCTGACAACTATACAGACTATATGCAGGACAGTAATTTTTGAAAACTTCCTGGGTCTGAGAGTTTGTTGCAGGGATGGTAAAGCTTCTGGTTGAAAGTAGTGTACATAAATTTGGTTCAGCAGAAAATGCTGATAATATTCACAGTAAATAGGGTTTCCTAAAGCCAGTTATCAGCTGCCAAGGTAAGGCTGCATTTCAGAGACACTGAATTAATTTTTGTTTCGAGTTTGGCCACACTTGGGTGCACCTAAGGATGCTTAAATGTCATCATTCAACCTAAAGCTAAATTATCTTCATGACTGTACACAATATTAAGAGATGAACGAAAAGGCGAGTGTTGCAGGACCCTGTACAGGGCAGTACTTTCCACTTTCAGAGTTTTTCTGTTTTTGGTTGTATGTCACTCTTACATGTTTCAGAACAGCAAAAATGCATATAATTACTAGGCAAAGTTCTTTGACTAAAGACATAATTGAGTTCTAAAATAATTTTATCAAGGGAAAAAATCCTAAAAAAAATTTGGGGCTTTTGGAGAAAAGTATGACCCATTTTTGCCATCCAAGAATAAAAACATTTTTGGCAGTTGTCTTGCTTTCAAAATTACTTTAACTTAGTCCTGTCAGAGAGCTCAATGGTAAGCTCATCCTGTGTAAAGTCATACCACAGCATCTTTATTGAATTTGACTAGGCCACTACATAACATTTATTTATTTATTTTATTTTTATCCATATGGAGGTGTGGTTTTTGACATTGTCTTACCTCATAACCCAACTGTGCTTGCCATAAACGCACAGACCGATGTCTGGACATTCTCCTGAATGTCTGGACATTCTCCTGAATGTCTGGACATTCTCCTGAATGTCTGGACATTCTCCTGAATGTTAGTTAAGACTTAAAACAGGTCTTGAATATGATATTTGATTGCGAAGAAATGCACAGCACGATAATTTAGAGAGCCTTGCGATACAAGATATTTTAATGGATGAAGTCGGAATATTTTACACTGTTCTGAAGTTTGAGTTATGATGATTAAAGTCAAAACTCGATTTAATTCAGTTTCAGCCATGAAACTGTTATGAATTATGTCTTTGGTTCGCTGAATCTAATCCCAATTGGAACTGTCCTTGTCTTTCTCCCGCAGTTGCAAGTTAGGATCGTTATAAATCATTTAAAATCTACTCTGCATATCTAATTTCATGCAGTTTAGTGTGGAAGTTACTTTTAAGTGCAATTCCCTTGAAACAATCTGATATTTATGCTGATTTCACAGATTTTAATCCTAATACAGATTCTGCTGTTGCGAAGGTGGGAGTTGTATTTTAGATTGCAACAACACTCCAGCAGTGCAGATAAATTTTGGAGGTGAATAAAGAAGTTCCAGGACTTTAGGTTGTGGAAAAAGCAATTGAGGAACCTACAGTCAAATTGCGCCTTAAGTGTAACTGAGCTGCTGCTTTATAATTTGCTTTGAAATAATAAGGCGGCAATGTCATGAAGGGAAGGTAATATAAAAAAAAAAGACTCATGATATGAATACATTTGCCAAGGGAGATCTTCAAAATCATAATTGACTGTTTGAACAAGAACACTGACGCCTAAAAGGTTATCTTGGTCTCATATCAGCACCACTATTCTTAGATTAGTCAGGACTGAGAACATGCATCATTAAAGTCTATATTTCAGGCTAGAAGCCCTGAAGTGGTGCAAGCTTGACAGGACATAACATTGCTCTTAGTCTTTTCAGAGTTTAGATTCTTACTTTACTCATATTTTAATAAGTGATTAAATCACGTCATTGAGACACATTGAGGCCTCAGTTCTTATACTAAGTTATTACTGACAGCACAGATTGTAAAAAACACCTTTTGGTTTTTAACTGACCAATTCTGGTCACCAGCAAATTTCTTGTTTTTTTGTTTTTTCTTTTTCTAATAAATAGTTAAAATTATAAACTTACTTTTGTCAAAAAAAAAAAAAAAATCCTAATATGGGATGTTGAGCTGTTTTACCCAGGTCAAAGTTAAACTTGGTTATATTCATAATATTTAGATGACATCAAAAATACTTTGTCTCCTAATTTACAAACCAATACAGGGCATTTTAGAAATATGTAACACTGAACAATATTACACTTGAATGCATATTATGAAATTTTTAAAATCTCTAGTAAAGTAATTACTTGTGAACAAATAATGTGATTCTGTTATGTAGTCTTTTTTTATTAGCTTTATTCTATATGAAGGAATGTAAACATCGTGATCAATGGCATTAATTAAAATTTAATCACCAAAATCAGTACAATACTCTTATTAAAGAGAAAAAAAGGTCACAAACATTTTTATCAATGTTTTGCTGTTTCTTCCTCAAGTAACAGTGATGCCTTCTCATGTTTCCCAGGTGACGACTCTGGTGAACACCAGCAACAAGGGACCGTCCAGTAAGAAGAAGGGACGCTCTAAGAAGGCTCATGTTCTGGCAGTATCTGTGGAGCAGGCCACCCAGAACTTTCTTGAAAAGGGTGAGCAGATTGCCAAAGACAGCCAGGATCTCAAGGAAGAGCTCATTGCTGCTGTGGAGGATGTTCGCAAACAAGGTGTGTTGATGTTTTTGCTGCCTAACACTGGACATATAAACTGTGCTGTAAGTAGAGGGGTGCGATCCTGGGAATTTTGGTATCGATTTGATACTGAGTAACTACAGGGTAAGTAGTTACTTACCCAATTCCTATAAGGATATTTTTTTCTTAAAATGCCATTATCATTGAATAACTTGGTGATTTGACGTCAGTTCGTTGAATATAATTATGATGAAATACAGGGTAAATATATTAGCAAAATACGTTTTTTTTTTTATATTAAGCAACTACAATATAACACAATGGAACAAAAAGAGAAATAAAACGATTCCCTTTCTGCCTTCTACTACACACAATAGTTTTTTTTTAACCAACTATAATCTGCATGTAATCCAAGTAGGAATATAATTTTCCCTCCATTAGTTAACACAAAAGTGTTTTCATATTCCGTATTAATATTTAAAAACATTATAAAAGTATAAAATCCTGGTCTCATACTGAAAATATATGTTCTTGATATTTGAAAATTAATTCCTGCGTATGCAAATACATGAACTCTGATAACAAATTCAAGTAATTTACTGGACAAATGGGAGAGAAACTGCAAACAAAACTATTAAGCTCATCATCTCAGTATCAGTAAGATACCAACATTCACCTTGGTATCAATTGTGTTGATATTTAGATGGATATGGCCAGTCCCAGTTCTAAGAGGATACAATCACATTTTGCCTTTAGGCATATAGGAACTCATTTAATTCCTCTAAGCAATATTATTTTTGCTCTTTAAGAACATCTGAATCCCAAACCTTTTAAAGCATCATTAAAAGGTGCTTTAAAAGGTTTTGACTCGTTTTTTTTTGTTTTTTTTTAAGGAAATAACTGATTAAATAAAAAAATCTTCTCTGGACATGAAGACAAGAGCTTATACATGAGAAAAGAATACTGAAGAAGCTATTTATTCATAGAAATTAACAGATTATACTGGCTCAGAGTTTATGACTAAAATGAGAAGCACTTGTGACTCGCCGTTCAGTAATGATGTTCCCACTGACATTAATTTGCTGGATCCGGTGAGTAATTGACATAAAATGCTGTTTGGGAAAGATCCTTGAGTGTCAACAAACGTCAAATTACCTCACAAATTTAGAAGGATTTAGGGAGTTGAATTGGCAAGGGCAAACCGATTGGTACCCATTAGTGTTTTTGCTTTACTTGATGCATCCAACCTTATGAATGTAGTGAATCAAGACCATGTAGTGAATCTATCATGAATGTTTAAAGCTTCTGCTTAAAACATATTCCCTCCCTGCCTTTTGTTTTTCATTTGGAAAAGAGCTTATTAATACTAACATTTTGCATATAAGCAACATCTCACTTTAGCAGCAACTGTGCATGTTCAGTAGGTCTTCCACCATTTGTCCTGTAATGCTAATCTTGAAGAAGAATTTGGAAGTTCACATGTTTACTTCTGCTGTTTCCAAATTTTCTCCTTGTTAGTTTGAACATATAAAGTATCTGTTGCTAAATTCTGTCCAGTCCTATCTATGTGTGTTGTCACTTTCTTCTTTTTTGATCCCAGCATTATCAGTTATATTTTTAACCATGTGAGAAAATGGGTGTGTGCTGTAGAGAGCACATAGAAAGTATGCTCAACACTTTTTCTTGGCTCTTTTTTTTTGAGTCGAGAGCAGATCAGCTAGTCTTAACAAATCACATCTTCTCAAAATGACAGTTAATTCCCTTTTAAGTAAAAGCATTTTCAAATATAGCTTCTTTTATTATATTGAATTTTCAGCAGTACTTGGCTGCTACTGCAGTTCACTGTTGACTTGTGTGCTGTGACAAACAGGACTTATGAGGTGTTTGCAAGAGAGCCTGTCCTCCAAATGGGAGCACATGCACAGTTGAATCCATACTGAAATGGAACAGACTTTAAATCTGACAGAGGCTCATAACTTATGTCTTACCAAATTTGTCATCATGTTGAAATTAAATTACACATTTTGGGTCAGAGACGGCACCCAGAAGAATCTAGTAAAATCTAGTTAGATAGTGCTAAAGGGCAGACTGATGTCAGCATGCTCTTCAGGTATACACTATACAGCAGATATTTTTTGTACTCAGCTTTTGTCTGTACTCAGAGAGATGTTTCTCTGTTGACGACTGACTGAGCCTTTAGAATTGACATCATTATTTGTGTGAGTGCTTGGCATAGTGGTGCTACAGTCAGCACCGTTTCATCACAAGTTCTGAGTTTGAACCCGCTGATTGTTTCTGTTTGGATTATTGATTTTAAACTAATCATAGTTAAGGTCATGCCATATTAAAACAGTAAAATAATTAAAGTGTCTTGTGAAAAGGTATGTGTAGTATGTCATTGACTCCCAGCTGCCAATGATGCTAAAGTTAGCATTTGTTCAGAGCTTCCCATTGCTAGCTAAAGGGCTGCTACTGGTTTTTAGGGTAACTCTGATATTAAAGGAGGCAATACAATAATTAAGAACAGGGTTAAGTAAACTTAATCATGTAAGAAGTAAAATTAATGTTTACTTTTACCAAATGAATTGTTTAATCTCATTTTCACAAGCCCAATGTTGTATCTCGCCTTGTCTCTTGAGTTAGAAGTAGATTTTCATTCTCGGTGTTCTGTCTTCACAAAAGGTGAAATTGACTGCATGTGTATCTTACTAGACAGACACTGAACAGTCTACGGATTTACGTCCAATGCTTTAATCCATAGAAATGTTGTGAAACTGAAATAAACACTGTAGTGTATTGCTGTGTGCTCTTAACAATTGTAGCTTTGTATGTGAGCTCAATAATTCTGTGCAAAACGACAAAAACACACACAAATAGACCACACCATGGTACTGCACAGTTAACATAAGCATAATGTTAACAATTAATACTAACTTATATGTAAATCTATGAGAAACTATTAGCCCGTCTGCTAGCATGCTAACACCAATTCCCTTGAAAGCCAAATACAAGTTATTATGCAAAAATCTGTGTAAATTTTCTCAACTTAACTAAAACTGTTATGATGCACAGTAGAACCATAGACTCATGATTTTGTCAAGAAACAAACAATCATTTTGTATCGCACAGACCTGTGTGAGCCAGACATCAGCAGGAAGACGAGAGCTTTGCTGGAACTTTCTACTTTCACAGATACTGAAAAGGGTTGCTAAACATCCCAAATAAGAAATGTAAAGCACACACATCCATACCAGCACACTCAGTACTATGTACTCTGTATTTATGGTTGTCCTTTTGTTTTCTTTTGTTGCACTGGCACCAGCCCATGAGAGTGAAAGAACAAGCTCCACAATTCATTACTTTAACTTGGGAAGTATAGATTTATAGTGTTTTATCTTGATCCTTGTTGTATTTAACAAAACAAGCAAAAAGCTTTAACAACAGAGAAGAGAATGATTTTAAACATCTTCATTACAACCATTTATTAGTCAGTCAGTAATGTCTTCTTGCTACACAGAAGTCACCGAAACCCACTAAACAAGATGTTATTCAATTGTCAAGTCTCATTGTGCTGACCTCCGATAACATAATTGACTTGTTCTCTCCCATCTCACTGAACTGTGTCACTCTGCTGGAGATCCATTATCATTGATCTCCTGACTGTATTCAATTAATCTCAAGTAAATAAAAGATTTTCATATACTGTGATGCGCCCTAGTGGGATTGATTAAGTGCAGATATAGACAGATTACAAAGTAATCTTGTCAAATACGCATTTATGATAAAACCATTCAGAACTAAATGGTTTTATTGGAAATTGGAGATGACACAGATCATAATAGAGTCACCTCTACACTTTGTACAGCAGCTGATTGGGAATGTCAAGTATCTATTTTAACTCATATGAAGGTGTTTTTTGTTTTCCACTTTTGGAAATCTTTTTGTAAAAATATATCCTTGGAAACATGACTTGTTGTTAACATACTGTAGTGCTTTTATTATTTGACTTTGGGTCAAGAGTTGTTTTCCTGATCTGCCCCGCCAACGTTACATAAATAACTTCAGCACATCGATAACTTGAATCACTGCAGTCACATCAGCACTGAGTGAATTTGGCTTCTGTTCAGCTGTTGAAATGAAACCCACGACTTATTAAAATAATAACATGCATTCCATCTTCACAGTTTCACCTTTAATTACAACTATTCCCATGACTCTGAGGATTCTTCTCTGCACATCTGTAACTTTTCTCATCTGCTGCTATTTTGTTTGACACTGTGCTGCTCGTCTGTTGACTTGATTTGGATTTCTGATGTAAAATGGCATCTTTTTATGGGAGAACTCTAACTTTGTAGGACTTGCAGATAAACTAACGAGATAAACGACAAAGATATAACACGTTTTAGATAATCTAAAAGATAAAGTAGAAGTTTCTTTCTTGAGTCAACAACTATCAATTACAAATGGAAAATTAATAAAGCTAACACCATTAATCTTGTATGATTAATATTACTGTCTGTCCTTCCTTCCCCACACATTATATTTTATAGAGATTTATTAGCTCCTAAGGTTTAGAGTAAGTAATGTGTATGAGTTGGGTATGAAAATCTTTTTATTGTGAACCACTTCTGTTATGTGCCATACTTACACTCGTACCCGTATGGTTTACTGAGACCCTGTAAATCCAACTGACTTTAAATAATAGAAATATTAAGGTGATTTTAGTGGGCAAACACATGCTGACACAAATAAATGGCGCTTTCTCCTCTGCTTACCTCACTTTTTACTCAATCCATTTGTGCAGGAGAAACGATGCGCATAGCCTCATCTGAGTTTGCTGACGACCCTTGCTCTTCTGTGAAACGCGGCACCATGGTGAGGGCTGCTCGCGCCTTGCTGTCTGCTGTCACCCGCCTGCTCATCCTTGCTGACATGGCTGATGTCATGAGGCTGCTGGCCCACCTTAAGATTGTAAGTGCAACTAGTGCTGTGTGATGTAAATACATCTTAAATGGAGCTCCATCGACCAGCTCTGTGGTTAGAGGAATAATTATGTTGGTTATGCTGTATTTAAGCATATTATGTAAAATCTTTTATATCATGTCAGACCGTCGATAACATACCTGGAGTGTTGCATTGAACCTTTCATGCATGTTTGAAGAATCCTTGAATCTCCTGGAGCAGCTGTTTGAGGGAGTCTGAACACCACAAAGCAATGTCTTAAAGCTTCTCTTTGGAGCTACAGTGTCCAGCTGAGTTTCCACCTCAAGAGCACCCCTCTGCCCACCCTACCCCCTTTTGGCTCCACCAGACTAGAGGCAGCAGCAATTAGCAACCAAATGATGGAACTGCTGAGGTTATAATGCAAACTTCTTCTAAGTCCAGCACTTTTAGGAATGGTTGTAAATGACATAATGAGAAGCATTGCTGTGAAGACGTAATAAAGGCGGAGTGTCAGAAAGAGTTGGAGCTACTTAAAGAGACCATGACCAATATCCAAGGCGTCAAATTGCATTACATTTCTTTTAAGGTATGCCTAATATATACAGCATTTTTTATATCAAATGAAGGCAACACTGTTACTTGATTTGTGCTATAAAGTGGGATTATATGCCTGGAAAATGCATAATGGCACCCTTTTAAAAATGCAATTAGAATTGCATCCCAAGTGAATAAAAAAACAGAGATCCTTTGCTGAGGTGTGGTTTTAGCATCATATGCATGTTTTATGAGATGATGAGTTTCTTTGCTGAAAGAGGCACAGACACACAAACACACACACACGCGCGTAATATATACATATATTGGCTTTTATCACCAAGTCACACATATTAGCATATAAATGAGACATGAAGGAGAATCTTGAAAAGAGACATCACCATAAATGCCCTGGTGTAATGAACTACTCTCACTGTAATCAGTTAAAAAAAACTTAGGTTACTTGGTCATTTATTATGACACTAGCTCAGGGCTTGATGGGAGAAATAAATGTATAATATTTAAAATGCCAATATGTTCGTGATGTAAAGCGCTCATCCCTGCAGACGTCTTCAGTCATCCAGTTTATCATTTGCACAAATGAGCTCTAATTGTTCTTTCTTTCTGCTTCCTTCTTTGGGTTCACAGAGTTAATGTAAGTCAAGAGATAATCGTGCAAAGGCAATAGATGAATAGCTCATTTGTAGGGAACAGCAGCAAGTTAGAGGTGTTGACCTGCCATTCAAGTTTCTCAGATCTCGACACAATTGATATGTGCCAGATGAATTTTCCACTCTGCGGAAGCCTCTCTGCGACTTTCAGAATCTGCTATTCGTCTATGTGACACGCCGCTGTTCAGAGAACTAGTGAAGTTCAAGCTGACGTGGGTCAGGGATGTTTCAATCTTGGAAGAAAAATTGCCCTGTAAAGTAAAGTATGTATTCAGGTTTTGACTTCTGGGACTTTGAAAAATGTTGAGTGTGAGTGTTTGCTTGTGCATTTGACAGGTTGAAGAGGCTCTGGAGGGAGTAAAGAATGCTACCAATGAGCAGGACCTGGCAAACCGCTTCAAAGAGTTTGGAAAAGAGATGGTGAAACTTAACTATGTGGCTGCTCGGAGACAGCAGGTAACTGTCATGCTGTCTTTAAAAAAATCAGGAAAATAAGCTAAGAATGAAGACAATCCAATAAGTATTCTTTTCCAACTTTTCTATGTTGTCAAGGCTTTTGTTTAATACTTTTCAGAAATTGCTTATGTAGTTGGATAAAATATGGTGTACTGGCTTAATTTTCTGCTTCTGAATAAAAGCATTTTAATGGATCTAGTCAAGGATTCTGACAGAATCATGGTGGAAGGTGAAGAAACATTTGTACAGTGTCATTATAAGATTCAGATAGTCTATTCGAAGTGAAAATGAACCTGTTGAGTTTGAAAATAACTTATTCAAAGTTTTTCAAAAACTAGGTGACTAGTCTGGCTAGAAGTATTTAGACCTTTTTTTTCTCACAAAGGTCAGCCACCATGCTGCCAACTTTATCCAGAGCCAAGCCCCAAATTGGATCCATTCCAGCTTCACAGCTGCCAATCTGCTGACACTGCTTCAGCTTTATGTGTTTGGAATAAAACCAGTTCATCAAATGGGACGGGGATTTGTTTCCTTCTTAGAAAAGATTGGAACCATTGCATTCATGTTTTCTCTCCTGTGAATTCTTGACACTTAGCATTGCCGACATTCTTTTCCAACCTATCAAAAGAGTTTTCAGCTTTTCTTTTCTTACAACATTGTCTGTTTGTTTTTTTGCATATATATTTTTGTACAAAATATGAATACTCTATTTGGGTAGTGCTCACCTGAGAACTTTTGTCTCCTCCTAAGGAGCTGAAGGACCCTCAGTGTCGGGATGAGATGGCAGCTGCTCGTGGCGCTCTTAAGAAAAACGCCACCATGCTGTACACGGCCTCTCAGGCCTTCCTGCGCCACCCAGACGTGGCTGCCACACGTGCCAACCGAGACTACGTGTTTAAGCAGGTCCAGGAGGCCATCGGAGGCATCTCCAGTGCAGCCCAGGCCACTTCACCAACCGACGAGAAGCACGGCCACGCTGGCATCGGAGAACTGGCTGCTGCCCTCAATGAGTTTGATGTAAGTCACTCCGTTTTCTCTGTTTTTGATTGAAAATACTGCAGTTGGTTCAGGTGGATTTGGCCTTTGCTAAGTTGACCATAATTTTTACGCAACTGAAAAATCTTCAGTGGGTTTGAAACTAACTATGGAAGAATCAGCATCAGCATCACTCTCATCTTCAATTCTGCATGACATCCTCTACTAGAAATAAATGATGTAATCGGAAATTGTCAGTGTATTAAATTTCTTACCACATATAACCAGTTTTTAAGTGAATGATTATATTTGCCCTGCTTTAGTATTTTTTTAATAAGTCAAATTTTGTGCTTAACTGAGCCTTTTCAAACATAATTCTCTGCTGCCCTCTGGTGGTTGCTTAAGGACAGTGAGCGTGGCTGGGGGTACAGCCTCTCAATCTAATCTAAGCAGATTTTGTATTTTTGTTGTTTGTTTAGATTCATTTAGGCTTATTCTGTCTTGATATACATATATACCTTGAAGTAGAAAAAAGTTAGGACATGAACAAAAAAAGATTTAGATGCTGTCAAGTTTTAGCTTGCAGGCCCCTCCAATCCCTTTCCCCTCAAAAACATTCATGTGCCATGTTTCTTATGTATAAATAGGCAGTTTGGTCATCTTCTGATTTAACTGATAATAAGGAGAAGTCTTTTTTTAGAAAGAGATTTATCAGACTTATGTAACAGATTTTCAAACAAGTACTGCACATTTTCAATGATAGTCTTTCTATGAAGCTCTTACCTGAAAAGGAACCCTCTGCCCCAGTCTGAAGACTGTTGAAAAATGGAGAATAAATTGAACAATTTTAGTCTCATCTTACCAGAGCATCGTTTCCCATGTTTGCCAGATCCACTACATGATTTCTACTTCTCTTTTATTTTATTTTTTACAATGACTTTCTTCTTGCTCTTCTTAGATGCTCTTTAACGTGAGTACTTTATCTTAGCTTAATACATAAAATCCCAATAAATTCACTAACGTATAGAATAGAATATGCTTTTCCTATTTACAAGCTAGTTGAGAAGCTGCTCCATCCAAGGCGTTAAATATTATTAAATACAAATATAGCCACAGACAATATAAAATGTATTTACAAAAAAAAAATGACTATGATAAATAAAACATGGAAATATGTTAATCTATTGAGTCCAGAGAAAACTTTGATTTTAGTCACTCAGAGTTATACATTGTAAACGCTACAGGCAGAGATGATTGCCTGTGGCCCTCTGTGGTGCATTTTGGTATAATGAGTCTCTAATGTGACAAAATATGAAAATGTTCAAATTGCTTCAATACTATTGCAAGACATTATAGCAAATTAAATTCTAGTCACGTGGTGAAACAGTTTGTAAAGAAAAAAAATAGCTCAATATGTTTTACTGTCAACTTTGTGGTCTTAAAGTTGACCAGAGATATTTTTTTTTTTTTTTTTTTTTTTTTTTTAAACAGTGTGTTTTAGATGCTGTTTATGACATTATGTAGTAAAAACTAAAACTCACTGAGGAGAATTTTCTTTTAATGCGCTGCAAAAGGGCTGATATTTCCCTCAGCAGTCTTTAACCATGAAACATGAGGCTTATTGAATTCTTGATAAGTTATACTCTCTAATGGTATTTTTTTTTACCAGTTTCTTTCACGCTATAGTTTCAGACAGCAAAGCTGTGGGCCTAAAGCTATGGACACAGCACATTGCTTCACAGTCTTCACAGATTTTGAAATGACTATTTCACACTGACATACTGGTTTTAAGTAGTTTTTATGTTTCTTGACTGAAAGACTTAGGATCTCACTCGTACCAACTTTGCCTGTGGCAGGACCAAAGACTGCAGGACTTATCAAACTAACCTGACGTGTCAAACGTGTGGTATTCATGATTCTCATACGTCAAGTATTGAACCTAAACCCTCAAATAAACCACTTTATTTTACGAATTGCTGAAAATGAGAACAATTTTACCTTTGAAAATCTTACTAGTTATTTTATGCTCATAATGTTGAAGATACAATAACATAAAAATGTTTCTTAAAAAAAGAGAGGAACAAAAACAACAGATCACAATTGATGTTCCCCCATCTCACTCCAACAGATTACTGGGCCGACTCTCCCTTCTGACTGCCCCCAACTAGTGCAGACTGATGTAGTTTTTTTTTTTTTTTCCCACAGGAAATTGGGGGTAAAATCAGGCAAATAATTGTGTAGTGTGACTCCAACTTAAAAAAACTGAAAAACTATCTTGTTCCCGTTGCCTATTTAGTTTCTAAACAATTCCTTGCAAGTTCGGTGTAGTTTATGTCATAAACTGTTAGTTGCACAAAGGTTTGACCCTTAGAGACATTACAGATTTCATGATTAGGCAGCACTGTAAAAGCAAATAAGTGGCATATTTTATCATGTAGGAGGATTTTGGGTTTTTTTCTGTTCATTTTTGATTAGCTACATAAATGTGTTAATACCACCCACTTAATAGAAATAATGCCATTTCATTCTTTTGACATTTGTACCTTCATTTCATATCTACAACTTGCCTTTTTTATCTCCTCTTATTTCAATTGTCTACCTCCAAACTATTTCATAATTCCATATATAAATCATTGTATAAGTTTTTCAGTTTTGTTTTAGCATAAAATTACAAAAATATGGCTAGAAATGGTCATAAAAATAATAAAATCTCACTTCAAATTAAATCTAATTGTGCTTTTTTTTTTTTTTTTTAAACTTTACATTTCTTTCCCTTCCCATTTATTTTGGTTCTAACCCCAAGTTTGGCTCAGTGATTCTTACACAGTATGACAGATCACGACCACTGGTCAAGCTCAGTTAACTCTAAGTAACCTTACAACTGAGTACAAGTAGATTACAGAAATGTATTGCATGATTGATACATAATGTTTCATCCGGGATGGCACCATTGCAATACCTGAACGTTTAGCATAGAAGAACTAAGGTTAAAAATAAAGGAAAGGTGGCAAATAATTTCCAAGAAAAGTTTTTATTTGTAACTAATCATTAGGTCAAAACATTTAGTCTAATTCTCATCTAAAAAGGTTTCTACTAAAACACACTTTAGAGTTTCAGTTTGATTGTTTTGTGCTGTTGGAGTCTAAAGTTATGATAAATCTTTGAGCTTCAGTTTCACTGGGGTAGATGAAAGCAGCCATTGTTTTCTTTTGTCAGATTACATTGTGGTCTTAGCACTTCATTATTTCTGCTGTTCTACAGTTTCACATCTTTCTCGCTTACTATCTTATTTTTAGTAGGATTTGATGCATTGATGCAGATTTTCCATTCTTTTTCACTCAAAAAAAAGTCCCAGTAGGATTTGTAGAAATTATAAAAGTGCAGTCTTTTTAGTTTTTTGTGCATGTTGTTTATGAAAATAGTCACATATACGGTCAAAGTCTTCTGCTTCTATCACTACCTCTAAGAAAAGTTTATTCAGTCACATTCTCACAGATGCAAATCCTTAATTTAAAAACTTAAATGTAAAGATAATATTTTCTTTAAAACTAGTGTTGCTTGTTTAAAGTGAGTGACATCTTGTGGTACTGGATTGGAAATACAAAACCCAAGATTGGGACTTCAAGCTGCTGCTGCTGCTGCTGCTGCTGCTGCTGCTGCTGCTGAGCAGGGGAAATGTTAGGTAAGGAGGGCAAAAACCTTGAAGTAAACAAATTAAATGCATGTCCAAAGTCATTTATAGGCCAGAGGAATTAGAAACCGTGTTGAGAACTGCCACATTTACTTTAACGCTATCCGGATATTTTTATACAAGACTTTAGTCTGAAATTTTCACATCAACTCTGTTCAACAAAAAAAAAAAAAACTTTTGTGTTTTTAGAAAAGCAAAAACTCAGAATTTAATTCTATTCTATTTGTCTGATGGACAGGCAGTAGTTAAATGAAAGAAATTGCCCTTTGCTGAGCCTTCTGCACTTGCTTGAAGCTGATGCATATTTAATTCCCAGCACCACAGAAACAGACAATTGTCAGATCTCAGAATACTAATGCACTGATTTAGTGAGCTATGAGGCATGGCCTGCATGGCCTCATTTAGTCTGTGTGCGTGACTTTGCATTTGCTCAAATTCTATTTCATCATTTTCACCTTTGTTTAGTAACTAGATGCATACACATATACAAGCAGGTTTCGTCTATCTGCAGTCGGTAATTTACCCGCTGTGAATCCTGCTCTATTACATACGGCAACACTTATTTTAAGGTGATGATCTCTGTCGTCTGCGAGTTATTGTCAGACTGTCACAACTCGTTGTCCTGATAATATTATATATATATGGATCTGAGTGTCTGTGAAACACATAAACATGTTTCAATGTTTGAGCTGTTTGGAAGTTTTTAAGCAAGTTTTGAAAAAGTTGTAGTCAAGACTCTGCTAAATGTATTAATGTGTTAAGTGATTGTAACACACTCTTTTTGAGTAGTTTATTCCTGTACTCCGCAGGAGTAAATTAAAAAAAAAAAAAAAAGCTTGTCACGGATTGTTCACTAAATTGAGATGTGCATTTCAGCTAGGCTTTGCTAATCAACTAGTCTCAATTATTTTGCAGCCTCAAACATGTTGTCTTTGATTTCCCGATATTTAGCTTCACCCATCTTTAAATAAACTCTGACCAGTTTCCCAGTACTTCCAAAAGATTTAATTCTCACAGCATGATGCTGCCACCACCATGTGGCAGCATGGTGCCACATGGTGGGGATAGTATCTTCAAGATTACATGCAGTGCTATGTGAAGCCAAAATGTGACATTTTGGCCTTGTTTGACCAGAGCATCTTCACATTTGACAAATTCTCCCACTCATTTGCAAAGCCGTGATTTGTGTATGCAGGTTGTGTCAAACACATAGACAATTAGCTTTTAATACTTATGCTGTTTTTCAGCCTTGTGGGGGTTTTGAACAAGCTTGTAGCTTTGAATGTTTTATTCATGCATGTGCATGTGTGAAGGGACCTGGACAAGCTGTGCTCTCTGCTCAACTGCTCACAATTTTGCTAAGACTTTAAGTGTGGCTTATTTAGTCAGCACCCTGTTATTACTGTTTATTACAGCCTTCTAAATCCAGATATTATGGAACATTTCAATCAACGAGGAACTCAAACGTTTAATTAAAGGACACACTGACTGCTGTCAAGCCCGTATTAAGGAGTTATGTTTGTCACGTTGTCAATAAGTAGTGCTGTTTTATTAAATTAGTTGGGGAAACCAGGAGAGCACGCAGAACACAATATCTTTTGCTTTTTATGCAGAAATCCTTTGAACTCAGATTGTTGCCTTTTACATTTTACTGCTTCCTGGTGTGTGATTGGATAGGAAATCATGTTAAACCACTTCTCTCTGCAGGTCCTTTCACAATGCAGTTTCTGACATTAAAGGTTAGATAAAAAATTAAAACGCTATGATCACAGTCAGGTTCACAAAGCAGTTTATGAGTACAACAGGAAAAGAACGACGTGACCTCTTCCACCTTCTCTTCTACAACACCGAAAATGAGTTTTGAGTAAGTCCACATAGAAGTCTGAGGGGCTGGATCTATTAAGAACAAAAATGGAGGTCAGCTTCAGCTCAGGTTTAGCATCATTTGACATATAACAGAGAGGCTGACATTAACCTCAGTCCACCTTTTACCTTTAAGAGCTTCTTATCTGATATATCACAGCCCTTCTTTTGAGGATGAATGCTTTGAACAGATGGAGAATCATTCCATTTGAAACCTTGCAAATATGGAAAAAGCTACGTTTTTAAATCGGTTATCAGCAGATATCTATGGTTTATTTTTTTTCTTATGACTTTTATGTTAAAATGTCTTATTTTTAAAGTTATCATTTATAGATTCACTTTATATTTGATCTGATTAAAGACAAGTATGATTGAAGTTTTTAGACGACTATCCTTTCTCCCATTACTCTTTTTTTAAATTATTTTTGAGAATTTTAGAACTGAATTGTTTTATATATATTAATTTTATGAGTAAAAAAGTAATTTCGTCACATAAACACATTTTAGAAAGTGTCTCCATAATCTGCACAACATGCATTTAGACTTCAGAATGGAGCAGAAAGACGAAATATAACATATTGTCAGAGAAATGTGTAACAAAACATATAACATCTTGTTAAACTAGTTTGCCCTCATGTGTAACGGCTTGTTGATTCTGTTCAGTGTATTGAAAAAAAACAGGAACTTTGTTCCTGACTCATCCTGTTATCTCTACAGATCTTCCCTTCTGCTCTCTGCAGAATTGTTTCATTTTAGCAGCAACCATTTCTTAAAAAAAAAAATATATATATTGTCCATGGCTCTAAATGAAAAGGAAATGAGAATCACCACATCATTGTACAAATACAATCTCATAGAAAAATCTATCAAGATAAGAAAAGAATAGAAGAACAAGCTTCTGACATGGAAACAAGTTGTCTTTGACCTTCTAGATATTTAATATTTTCCCTTGATAAGAGATATTGTTGTTCACTAGGAGCAAGCAAGAATATTATGAACACGGACGCAGACACACTTGTTAAAAAAAAACAACAACCTTTGAATAGATGTCAACAGCTGTGACCACAATGCATTAACGTTAGCAAGTCTGTCACTTTGAACTGTTTGTTCAAAATATAAATCAGCTTCTAGCAGTTCATTACTTTACTAAAACGGGTGTGATAATCCTATAACAGATTTGACTGTTAATAATATTGTCAGGTTTTGGTAAATAACATTTTAAGGATGACCACCTTTAACTCCCCCATTCAAGAAGAGCCCAGTCATGTTTAAACAGAATATGAGCTTAGTGTTAGGACAGATGGCGTAAAGCCCTCAGGGAACAGTGATAAAACCAAACTGAAGCACTCACTTACATTTTTAAGCCATTGCATAGACATGAATTATTGCAGGTCTACTGGATTAGAAGACTGTGAAATAAGTCACAGATTCCCTGTAAGAAAAAAAAAAAAAAAAAAAAAGACACATTAAGTTGCAGGGCAAACAGAAACGTGTATTTCTTTTGCTTTATTTGTAAGCTTTGACAAGCAGACACAGCTACTGCTCTTACCTGACGACTGCAGTGAAAAATGAAATATGCAAAAATCTTTTCTAATCTTCATGCCATTTATATATTCATATCACTTTAAGCGCCTTTATCTTTGTGCAGTCAAATGAGAAAGTGTTTGGTGGAGCCTTGTTTTACTTTGGCACTTGTAATCTAGTCTGCTGCTTCACACTTTTTGATGCGTCACACACAAAGTCGTCAACACTGAACAGCAGGAACGAGTAAAGTAAGTACCTCTCACAGGCCTTTTTAGTATTTAAAAAATAGACATTGTGACTTGTAACCGAGGTAGAAAAAGCCTGTCAGCATAAGTATGAATTATAGGAGAGCTTCGTTTTATTCCTCTGCTGCTGCTGCTGCCTTCGATTACAAGAGCCAAGAGTCGTGGGGAATAGATGGGGTTGTCTTTTAACATAATTGTGATTGCATCAAGATGATTGCCTCGTCCTCAGCTTTCATTCTTCTTCCTCAACCAGCAAATTAAATTTGTCTCTGTGCAGGGATAAACTATTACATCTTTGAATTTGGAAGTTTTTTCTTATTATTATGTCAAGTTTGGCTGAGTGCAGTGTCCTTTGTGTGTCACATCTGCTTTGTGTGCATCAGTGCAAACAGGTGGTCAAAGGTGCAGCTGTTCAAACACATTAGCCTCAGCTTCAAAGCACACATGGTGTTCTTGCATTGGCCAGCAGATGGCAGTGTTTACCTGTAGCTGTTCCTGGTCTCGTTCTTTTTTTTTTTTTTTCTCCCTGTCGCTCTCTCATTCCCCACCCTCTTTCTGTCTTTTCCATTTTTATCCCCTTTTCCTGCAAGTCCTTAGAAACAGAGATTTCCAGTCGTGCTCATCATCAGTCTGCGTCACCCTGTGTGGTTTTGTGCCATTAATGAGATTGAAGGCATTTTATGGTTCTGAGATGTTCTGATTTATGTAGATACCTGAACTGATCTTTGTCAAAGGGGGATTCAGGATTAGATTACAGGGCAGAGCTTTTCCAAAATGACCACCAGGGCCAGATAAGTTGGACAGCATCACCTCCGTTTCTGCCAGGATATCCCCTTTCATATGCCAGTCATGTTGTCATCAAACTGTCCTCTTGCACCTGATGTAAGAACTTATAGTTCCTGCATTTGTACCATCTATGCACACACACGTTCACACACAAACATGTTTTTCATTTGCACACCTCTCATGGAGCATAGCTTAGAGCCTGCGGCAGAGATCCAAATTGCACTGGATCATTTTCCCATGGTTTACATTTCCATTTGCTCATCCTCCAGTGCACATCTTTTGCCATTTCAGAGGTTGTTTCCTTTTCCATTTCTCTTTCTTTCCTCTTTTCCTTTTTTTGTTCTCATTGTCTGATGTGTTTTGAGCCACAGAGGTGTTTGAAATGCTTGTATGCCTCCATGCATACTCTTAACCCATTTGGTAGCAGCCTTGCATTTTTATGTAAAATCCCCCTCCCATATATTGCAGTGCCTGTTGTCTCGCTGTTCAAGCATATGGTCCTCTCTGCATAAATTATGGGCTAACTGTAACTGGATTTACTTGCAAGCTGAAAGAAAGTGTTCGCGACAGGCCGTCGTTTGAACCTCACTGTAGCGAGCTATGGCTGCGTAAGCTGCTCCCCGATGATCCATGTGGCCATCTGTGTCGAGAGTGGTGATTGGACATGTTTATGGTTATTGGATAATCCACTGAGACATTTCCTAAAGATCATGCGGGGACTCCAGTAAACATTAAAGATGTCAGAGCAGTGAGAAGAAAACTGATCATCTTCTTCATCACATTATTGCTTTTTTATGCAATGCATCTAAAGTGCCTGGCAAAAGTATTCAGACCTCTTGGAATTTTTCACATTTCGTCCGGCTACAACCACAGACTATTATGTGATTTACCAACACAAAGTAGTTTTCATTTGCTAATAAGAAGGAAGATGATGCATGTGTTTTTGTTGTTTGCTTTGTTTTACAAATTAAAGTCTGCAATAATATGCGATATCAATTTGCATTCAGGTGCTGATGTTTTTTAGAACCACCTTTCGCATCAAGTCTATTGGGTTACGTTTCTACCAACTTTGTACATTAAGAGAATGACATTTTATAAAATCTGCTTTGTAAAGAAGCTCAAGCTTTGTAATATAGCTCGAGCTTGAATGATATTTCTGCAAGCATAAATTTTGAAGTCTGGTCACAAATTCTTTGTTGGACTTAGGTTGGAAATTACACTTCTCTTGGGATGTTTCTCTACTTGCTTTACCCGTTTAGAGAGCTAATGTTTATGTCCATTCTCCATTGCTAAGTTGCCCATCTTTCAAATCTCTCCACAGACTATCAGTTCAGTTTATTGCTGGACTTTGACTGGGCAAATCTTACACATGAAAATGCTTTGATATAAACCATTAATTATACTGCAGCTCTTACCCTGACCATTGTCCATGTGTCTGCTGAACAATAGCATCCTCACGGCATGATGCTTAATACAGTTTTGTGAAGTGTTAGTTCTAGGCCATTCATAGCATTTTGCGCATGTTGTCCAAAAATGTCTTTGCTCATGTTTTGTCTCATCTCACCCAAGCACCTTTGTGTATATGTAAAGATGATTGAATAACAATTTAGACTAAAGATTTTATTAAAAAAAAACAAAAAAACTATGTAGTTTATTTTCAGTTTGCTGTTATTTGCATATTTGTGTTTTAATATCATGTACAATTATATTCAAAAAACTTAGTTTGTGCCTGTAATTTGACAAATTGTAAACCACATTTATAGGTTACGAATACTTTTGCAAGATGATGTATATGATAATAAATTGCAATGACATATAACAATGACTTTTTCTATGTCATTTTCCTAAGAGATTAATACCTTGTGCTGCTGTAAGAGTAACATGCAGACAAGTTAACGTTTTTATTGTTGGTGAATCGTGACAGATGTATTATTAATGTGAAGTGACAACACTATGATGACCCTTTCGCGGGCTGTGGTTGTATATCGTGTATGAGAAACTGCAGGACTAGCTGCAGAGACTATGGCCAGGGAGCAACCTGCCTGTAATGTATGGAGATGTATTCATAACTGAGGGATAGCTTTGTTGGTAATTGCGATATCAATCTGTGCCGTCTCATCTTTGCTGTCTTATTTCAGGCTCCTGTTTTTTCTCTCGCTTTTCCTTTTCCCAAACGCACATTACACTCACTCACACGCGCACACTTTCACTTTTACTCTTCTCTTTCCGCTTCTATAATTGTGACTTTGTGGGTTTTCAAGATAGCATTCTGATCCCCACAACCGGTGACACTTTGATGGCGAAGGTTAGAGGTTTGCATGTGCAGATGCACAATGATATAGAGACACAAACGCAGGACTAAAATACAAATGAAAGCATTGCACACAGTGCCAAGTGCCACAGCGATCGACAAGAACCCTGTTGTACTCAATAAAACTCCACCCCTACTGTCATTTTCACCTTGACTGAGCCACGTGTTAGCCCAGAGGTACACCTCTTAATTACAACATCCTCTGCCTGCTGATTCGAACACTGTCTGGTTTTCCATGGACAGATGCACCTGTCAAGAAAAATATGAATAGGGGAACTCAGCTGGAGTAATGGGACATGACCAGGGAAAATGGGGAAGTATCAGTTTGTTTGTTGCCATTCAGTAATTAGCCACACAGTCTTGTCTTGATGGCAGTGAGGCATCAGGGAAAGTGGAAGGAGAGTTGGAAGAGTTCTTGGTAAACAGAATCCATACTCATCTGAGTTGAAGCTTTTTCTCCGCGGTCCACTGTGCTTTCTCCACCTAGTATTTCCTCACAATTTTGACTTAGTGACTTGGAATATTTGAACTCCACTTACTTTCACTCATAGATTTAGTATAGCTTAGATTGCTGACATGCAAACAAGGCATGTCAGCACAATGAAGGCACAATGATTGCTTGTACTGTATTTATATGTCTGCACAATAAATAGAGTAAAAAAATAACACTAATGATGCTTTGTAATAAGACTAAAGTCTTAGGCTTCACGTCTTTGACTGCTATTAATTTATCTGTCTTGGTTTTAGCTCTTATCAGTTAATTTCTCACTATTTGTCTTGGCTCACATTCAGTGTAAGTAAGCCAGAAATGGGCCCAAGTGAACATAAGTGGACACATCACACCTTTCTCTTCATGTATGCACAACCACTCAAATTAAACAGAAACAGCCACCAAAGTAAAATACTTTTCTGAATCTTCAAACCCCTTTCCGTGGCTCTTGGGACTGGATTTTTTTAGTGGGTGCAGCAAATTACTTTTTTTCTACTATCTTGCCTTGCAGTCAAGGTCTTTCAGTAAGAGCCTTAAATGCTTGCTTGCCCACTCAGCTCTGCTTGGTCTCATGAATGCGGGGGCTTGCTGGCTCTAGTACAGCACATGCACTGGGTATAAACACATGGACACAGAAAGTTTGAGTTGGAACATGTCAGTCACCTAATAAGGCAAAGTTTAAGACTAACTGTCCACCTCCTTAGGATAAAAATGGACATGTCATATAGATTAATGCCGAGAGAAGCTAGTTTTACAGGCAGCATCACTCCTCACAAATGTCCTTGATGGTTAATCAAATCAACAGTTACCGGAGAAATATCTTGACTCCATTTTGATATGCAATTTTCCTTTTTATATATATCCTTGTTGAAATGAGAATGGGCTAGAATAAAACGTTCTCAGCATGACAACATGGGTAAAATGACTTTTTTTTTTTTGTATTTACACGAATATAAAGCAAATGTATGGAGGGATTTAGCTGTTTTACTGAAATTCTGCAATTTAAATTTGAACTGCTATGAGCATATTTCATTTTACAGTTCCAATAATATTATGTATGGCATGAATTTATTGCTTGAAAAATATAGAATAAACCATGTTCTCATTCTTCACCCTATAAAGTAAGACAAGTTCAACCAGCTCATATTAGCTGCTTAATTGGTTGGGCTTGTCAACCTGCAGTCAGCTGATAAAGAAGCATGCCACTCAAAGATTGCCAAATGTTTTAAAAAGTGTTTCCTTGAAGGGAACACTTTTAGGTTCCGCATCATCACAGCCTATGTTTTTCACAAGCAAAAGTATTTCCAAACTGCCTTATTTGTCTCTGTTGTAAACAAGAGACAAATTCTTTCTGCCATTGTGCAGCAACAAGTTGGGGCAGGGAAATGGACCTCTAAGTGTTGGGTAGCACAGAAATGCAAAATAGTTCATGGTCTTATGATACTATACTATAGAAATATCTTTGTACAGACATTCAAAAGACCTAAAGTAAATGTTTAAGAATGATCTTTATTGTACTGGATGGAGGAATATCTAAAAAATAGGTTTAAGCTACAGTCTAGTACCTGGTTAAAGTTGGCAATCTCTTACATTTACTCAGCTAAAAGAGAGCATACAAAAGTTTTAAAAATGTTTAGGGATGTTTTTCAAAGAATGGAGGGAAAGTTATTTTCCTGAATAGATGAATAAACCATCCAGATGGATGATTCAGGCCAGCTTTTCAAAATAAGCCAGTAGGAATGGCTCCTCTTCTGTGGATCTACGGGGGGCAGCTGAAGCACCCAAAGAAAGGACTTGGAATAATCCGTCATTGGTTGTGTATGCTGTTCCCCATGAGGGCTTTGTTCCCCTGACATACTACATTTAGATTTTTTTTTTTGCACTTTTTTTACTCCAGCTTTTGGCAGTCATGATACCAAGTGGAAGGCCCAGAATTTCCATAAGACCAGTAGCTGCACATGCTTGTTAGAAGCACTCAGAAAATATCAAAATTTCCCCTGTGGGTTCCTGTGTGGAAGCGATGCCTCTCATCTCTGATATAGTGGCTTGAATGAATCTAGCTTTGTTGAAAGGCCAATTTAGTTGTCATTTAGACATAATGAAGAGTCTTGCTGAAGTTAAACAATCAGCCAAAGCCCATCTCTTATACAGCCAAACTGAGATCTGAAGATGTTGGATTTTTATGTGCTCAGAAAGTATAATAGAAGCTTTAAAGTTAAAGTTGTCTTTAGGTTTTGCATGTAAAGAAAAATCTAGTTCGAAAAAGGAGCAGGAGCTCGCTTACTGCGATGAAATTTATGCATTTTAATAGTTTTATGTGTAATTTTCTTTTCAACTTGAACGCAGGGAGGATCACTTCTTGATTGATAATATTACACTGAGCTGAAAGAACCATTTCCTCTCATCAGGACTGCATTTACTTTCAAGAGTTATTTTGCAGCAAAGAAACTGACTTTCTTTTTATACTTGTGCTTCTCTGACAGTATGTCTTCATCTTGTTAGTTCCACATCTTTCGCCTTTATCCCTTTTACAGTCTTTTAAATCTCATTATGCTATCTACCAAAAGATCTGCTGTCTGCACATGCTGCTGTATGCAGCTGTTTCCTCCCTTCCAGGAATGCCATGGAGGCTTTCAAAAGGAAATCTTTTTCAGCTGAAGGTTTTGAACCTCTTCTGAACACCACCTAGCAAATGTCACTGTAGTGATTTGTGAAACCTTTAAAAATGTTTTCCCCTTGCTTACCAGCCTTGCCTGCTACCTGTTCACATCTCCATAGGCCCTTCAGACATGTACATACCTTCTCTCGTGTTTTTTTTAACCAGTCATGTGAAACTTAAATTCAAAATTGAACATTTAGCACTTTATTAATTTCCAGCTGAAGATAAAATTGCCATCTGTCTTACTGCGCATAGTTGTAGTAAGACTTAGATTGTCACTTTGTGCAATGAGAGATGAAGGGCACACATTTATTACCCTCCATTTTGTTTTGTGGAATCAGCCATTTACTGTGTTCAACATCACTTTAGTGGGTTTCACATAAACAGGTTTTTATAAACAAATAAAACAAATGTTTCACTTTGTTTTAACTGCAGACAGGTGTATATCTTAAACTCTAGCTCCTTGGGGAATGGACACAGGCAGGCTCCCAGTTTTGTGGTATGCAAGGCTGTGAAATAGTTAATGTTTTAGAGCCACTAATATTTGACGTCATATTGCAGCTTAAAGAATTTTAAGAGATGGCAGAAAAAAAATCCCCACCTACTGCTGTGATCTGACGGCATTTTTCAGCCTGTTGGATCACTGGCTGTTAAAAGTAGAACAATCTTCAAGACTACTCCTAAAGTCAGTTAATTTGTATTTATATATATTTTTTGTTAATTTTAGCTAGAAAATAACAATAAGTAAATGATATAGAGAACAGTTAATGTGTCTAGGAGCAGTAGGACTAACATTTGCTTTCCAGTTTTAGATAAAGACAGATTATGTTATACATTCTTTATGTAAAGAAAAAACATGTTACCATGGTATTTTTACTTAAGGTTATACCATGACAATCTCATAATCACCACCTGCCTACTGGAGTAATGTGACGCCATTTATGAAACTGTCAACATGAGATCGAGTTAAAAAAAAAACAAGATGATACATTTCATGAATGAGTGCATACAGGATAAAAGACAAGTTACACTTGTCAGAGTAAGCCTCTTCTGCTTAAATCGGCATGTGAAAATGCACTTGGCAAATGTATTTAACATACTTCAGTTAGAATAAGGACCTAAAAGAAGACTGCGTCTAATTATAAACGTTGTAAATCAGACTGTGCAGTCAGGTCACAATCATTAAAATACAAACCTCTGAGATCCTGTCAAAATCAGGTAGTGCTTGAAAAATGTGCACTTTTTGTGACTGCAATGCTGCCTTAATAAATTTGACTTGTGTCAGCATTTAACCAGAGAATATAATATTAAGGAACCACAATGTAACATGGGTACGGGCCAATGTTGGTCATTTTCTAACATATCTGTAATGTTTTTATTTGTAAAACTGAGCTGATGCGAAAAATGGATGTTAATTTTCATTTTGTTTCCTTTTTGTTTCAGGAGGGAGAGGGGTTTGGCCATGTGTTTTTTTGTTTGTTTTTTTTTTTTGTTTTTTTTTGGGTCACGTGACAGTAGTAGTGACGTTAGTGGAGTGACCTGTACATAAATAACAGTAAATATGAGTTATTGGCAATAACCGCAGTATAAATATCGGATATCAGTATCCACCCAATTTTTATCCAGAATAATAAGAAAAAGAATATTTAACAGCATATTATATTTATGCAGAATTAATACTCTGTCAAATGCTTGGTTAAAACATGTAAATCTTGCCACAGATTTACTTTAAAACATTTAAAGCTGTAACAGAGCTATAAAAGTTTAAAGTTTTTAATATTTGACCCCTGATGGACCCTGAGGACCCCTGAAGTAAACCATATTGAAAACGTGGTGATATAAAGGTTTATTGCAATGACAACAGAGGGTGAGCTACTTTACTTAGAAAAAGCACAGACAAAACATAGAATATTTTGGATGCTGTTAAAATGTAATCAAAGGTGCTGATCGAGTTCCAAAAACAGGTTTTTGGCCAGCTTTGCAGGAGAAATGGGGCTTCTTATTAATTATAGCACTGTCTGTGCTAGCTCATGGAGCTGCTTTCACAATGGCTGTACAACTGAATTGATGACCCTTTTGGATCATCGATTTACTTTTGAATTAGCAAAATCTAATTATGCCTGTTAAAAACCAGTCTTTTGCTCATCTTTTGTACTCATGCACAAAATGATTACAATGTAACTTTATCACTATTGAGTGTTAATGATGTCTGAAACTGAAACAAAAAATGCATTTTGTTTTTATTCTTTTGTCCTGTTTGTATGCCCGGAAGTTTCTTTTTTCTTTTTTTTCTTTTTCTTTTCAGAAGGGGATTACACATTTGAGTTTCCAGAAGCTGCTATATGGATACTCGGTTTGAGCCCAGCTGATTTAGACAAAAAAATTACAAGGGGCTAGATCATTCGAATGGACATACACAATGTCTATTGGAATGATTTCTTTTGAAGGGATTGCAGTACGGGAGGTTTGGGGTTGTCGTTGTGCAAGGCTGAATTTGGAGTAGCAGAAAATGAAAAGAAAACCGTATTCATATGCAAATGTCGACAAGTTCCTGTGTGTCTGCACAGTTTTCAATTATGGAGAGATGTATATTTATGACTAGTCCAAAGCAAAGTGGACAGGGCTGTCCGATTCCATTTTGTGAGTTGAGCTTTACCTTGCTAGAGTGCTATTCTCTCAACAATCCCTAAAGTCTGAATCTTTAATCTTCAAAACCTTTTAATGATGGTAATTAAATTCGAGAATTCAGGGAAATCATAGCAGCTAGCACGGCGTGCAGTTAACGAAAGTCTAAAAATACACATTATGTTTTGGGATTGTAATTTTTTCTTTACCTACTTCACAATGGAGGGATAGGAGCTTCTTAATGTTCCATGAGGCAATGTATTTTGCCTCCAGTGTCGGTATTTATAAAATAATGTTCTCTTTTATGATTTTAATGACTTCCATTTAATTATTCTGGTAGTTTTCCATCAGTGTCTACTCCTGTAAGGTTTTAGACAAGCTTTCATCTCTGTTTTGTTCTGTTTATTCTTTCCATGCATTTTTCAGAAATCCCCTTAAATAGTATTTAATCCAGAAATGAGCAAAAATAACTAAATGGTTTCACTTTCTTATTTTGGTTTACATGGGCACGCACTTGGGATTATTGCTTTTGAGGGGACGTCTGGAGATGGCATAAACTTTGCCTGTGTGACTCACCAACAAGGCAAAACGGCTTAACTCAAGGGCCTCATCAGTCCAAATTCCTCCAAAGTAGGAAAATTATGTCAGATAAAACATGAAACCAGCTGGTAAAAGAAACATACTTTAAAAATATTATAAAAGAACATCGCCTCAGTAGAAAAATATCCACAGAAATCCCATTGTCCTGTAACTACATCATCAATATATACACACGAAATACTACAACAGCATATATCGACTGTAAAGGCCACAGTGCTGTTTGTCTGTGTTTAATACAGCATCAGAGGATCTATGGTGTCATGGCAACCCCTTTGGGTGCATGGAGGAAGTGTCTGCGGGGCGTAATGTAATTTCTGTGACATGGCTGAGACACCTTCCATTGTTTTAAGCCGTGTTAAATGTCATCAAGACCCAATAGAATCACTCTTACACAATGGTACATGCATAAGAGCTTCTGTTCAATCTCCTGTTGAGTAATTCAAAAAAAAAAAAACCTTCTTCCCTCCAATCCTTCTTGGCTCAACAAGTCCCTATTAAGCAAAGAAAGGACAAAGAAACATACTTTCAAATGTTAATTGCTTCTCTTTATACTTGCAATGTCTAATTACATTTATTTTATTACAATACTTGCAATAAACAGCAGTTAATGAGGGGGATTAGTAGGTGAGCCATGATGGCCATAATTACCTCTTTAAACCACCATCGTATGCATGTCTAAGGTCTATTGTGAGTGGAGCCATGGTGCTACGACAATGGAACTATTTTGAAGTCCTTCATCATTACCTTCTTTCAAGTGATTATTGTGATCCTTTTCCGTTTGTACGTAGACTGTTAAGTTTATCAGCAGTGTCACATGATTCCATTGTTGGGATCAAACATTTCCAAATCTCCGCATTTCAGATTTACCATAAAGTAATTCCTTAAATCAAGTATAGTAAGGCATTTAAACAAGACTTGCTTTTACAGTACCACCGGAGGGGCCAAGAATGAAGCTATAGAGAAGTTCAGAGCAGGGTTTGGTTATAAACTGATATATTAAGCTTCTGAGATCTCTGCACTGTTTTTTCCATCATGTGAAAAACGTGGTATAGCATAAGAACAAACCTACCAAAACATGACCATCCACCTGACCTGACAAGCCAGGCAAGAAGAACATTAATAAGCGAAGCAGCCAAGAGGCCCGTGGTCCCTGTAAAAGAGCTTCAGAGATCCACCGCTCGGGTGGGACAGCCTATTTTGATGTTAAATATTTTGTTCTCAGCAATTTTGCCTTTATGGCAGAACATTGAGAGAAAAACATTATTAAAAAAGCAATGTGTTGAGACGACAACAAAATTTGACTTTTTGTCCTACATACAAAACACTAAATGTGTAAACACCGTTCCTGTGGTCTAACTTTATGGTGGCTCCTGTGGGAACTTTTGAATGATTTTAAGGTTCACTTTCAAGTAGAGATACACCAGAATGGTTTGGATCAAAACATAATCCTGTTTAAATGGCTCAGTCAAAGTATAAGATCAATTCCAGTATTTATAAACTACTTTTAAGTCATTCTCCATTAAATCAAACTACGCTTAAGCTGTTTTGCAAATAAGAGCCAAAAAAGATATATCTAGATGGCTACAGCTGGTAGAGACGTACCCCAAAAGATTTGTGGCTTTAATTGCAGTGAAAGGTACAAAATATGGACTTAATAGCTGAATAGAAATGCCTGGCACACTTTCCAGATTTTATCTTGTAAAGCAATTCCAAACCATGCATCTACACCCTTCCACTTTAAAACGATGCACTACTTTGTTTTTGTTTGTCATATTTTTGCAAAGCATTATCTATGATTCACGGCTTAAATGATTATTGCAGATGAATAAAACAAAACTCGTGCGCCTGTAAATGCAGGCTTGGTTTATTGAAGATCCGTCACCTTTTTTATTTGAGTTTCAGTAAAGTCGTCTTTTAGTATTTGAGCAATTCCGTTATGTTTATCAGCGAAGTGCAAAAACTAAAGTTTCCAAAAGGATTTCGTTCATGTTTTGTTCCCAGCTGGAAGCAGGAAACTCCACATTTGTACAGTCCCCTTCTATGCACAGCTCATTATTTTCTAGACAGTCACAGCATGGAGGTAATACTGACACAGAGAAAAGCCATCTGACTTAGAGGGAAATGTCATGGAAGTAGCTGGATAACTCTGCATGCGCCTATACGGATGTTGCTATACAAACGAGCGACAGTGTGGACTCCTAGTGATGTTAGTGCATGGAGAGCACTCAGGTGTGCTCCTCTGACTGGTTGTGTGTGCCACACCCCATGATGAGAAAAGAGAAAACGCAATATTACAGATCCTTTGCCTCAGTCCTGCTGTTCTCTTCTGCGAAGGCAGAAGCTGGCTTGCTGATATGACGCTCCTTATACTTTCACTTATTATCACCTCGGGTCCAATTAAAAACGAAGACGGCTTTCACACATTTATGAATTATATTTCTTAAAAATTACATTCAAGGGGGGGAAAGAGCTCTTTGTCCAACTGTTAAAAAAAAAAAGAGGATGGTATTAGATTTTAAGTCATTAATCTACTTGTCTTCCTGACAACCACTGTGACGTTCACAGATCTGAGCTTTCCTTAGTTTATTGTGTGTAGAAAGCAGACGTAATTGCAACCTCGTCAACTAACAGGTTTCAGTATGCAAATTACTTCCTACCTTCCTACTCTTTGATGTGTTGCAGTGAATTTTAGCTCTTGACATAAGTTCACACAGGCGCTGATCCAGTGACAGTGTGCTGCATTCTTTATTACCCCCAACTTTTTTGTAACGTTTGTACTCGGTTTCTGAACCTTCTCGATACCTCATTCACAATCCAATTAGCACCAGTGATATTCTGGCGCAAACTGTCTTGCTGTGTGTGAGAAAATTACTCTTTGACACTGTTGTCATCTAAATATAAACTTGTACTATAAACAGAGGAGGCGCACAATTGAGAGGTAAAAAAAAAAAAAAAAAAAAGCTTTGGGTCCACTTGTCCTTACCAACTGGTTAGATTTAACTCAATGCTCCTGAGCTGCATTGTGTGATGACATCAATTCCTATTCACAGAGGTAATTTATCTGTTCTTTTCATAAAACACTGCATTGGAAGTACTATATGGTGGAAGGTGAAGTAAGCATATGGTTTGTACTCTGGATGTTAATGAAAAGCTTTTTACCTGACACTTTTTTCATATTCTTCTTTGCTAAATAACTTGACCTCAGTCAGAATTAATGAAGAACATCTCTGAACATAAATTGTAAAGTCTTCACAAAGATTCTCAGCTAGATTTCAATCTGGACTTTAACTACGCCACTGAAGCAAATGAATTGCTAAAAAAAAAAAAAAAAAATCCATTGTATCTCTGTCTGTATGTTTAGGGTAGTTGTCCTGCAACTCAAACCACCTGCTACCACCCATCTTTACCCTCCATATAATTTTGAGCGTAAGGTATCTGCCACACCGAGCTTTACGTGACTTGACTTCATGTTTACATTTGCTGTTCACCTGCATGGTTTGTTTGCAACCAACAAACAGGATTATCAATGGCTTTCTGATTATCTTTTTTCATAAAGCCCAAATTTGTATAGTGCATGAGCAATTGTTTTGTCAATATATTCTTCCACCTCAGCTGTGAACCTCAACAGCTCCTCTGGAGTTACCACGGGTCTTCTTGCCACTCTTCTGAAGAACCCTGTCCGTGCTCAGCCTGTTAGTTCAAGTGGAAGCCATCTCTTAGTAGGTTTGCGCTTGCCTCATAGTCTTCATTTCCAGATGAAGGATAAAACAGAGTTCCATGTGATGTTTAACACAACCTCCTCTTTACCTTCTAAATTGTAGTTATTTTCTACCTAGTGTTGGTGTATCATATCAAATTTGCATAAAATACATTGAAGTGCGTGGTTGCAACTCAACAAAGTGTAAAAACATTTCAAGGATATAAATATTTAATAAAATCTTAAATTACGTCCTGAATTTGCAGAGTATCAGATTGTATATGCATTCAAAAAGAAAGGGTTTAATAAATAAATCTTTCTGTAAACATGGACTTTTGCAGGTTATGTTTTGATTAGATAATTAACTCATAAGCTGTTCAGGCCTGGTGTGAAAATGCGCAGCTGTGAATTGGTGGGTCTGTCCAAACTTTTGACTGGAGCTGTCTTCTGCTGCCAGAGAGTCTGGGCGCTAACCCAACTACTATTACCTGTGTAGAGGAGAGAATTTGTGTTGGCTTTATTATGCTACTCTCTTGTATAAGTGATTATTGTGCTACATTTTTAAGAATTACAGAACATCCATACCTTATTGTTGTTCTGATAATAAAAAAAGCTTTTGGATAAATGGATGTCAATAAGAGAGATCTCTTACAAGAGCTTTAGCTATGACAAAGATAAGAAAACTTTAAAACAAATACATCTTTAAAGTTTTTATTTCAGATCAACCAAAAATGTTAACAGCCCAGTTTTAAGGTGTGCTCAAGATCTTAATTGTTTTACCTTAGTTTCATATCCACATACTGCCACTAAAAGATGGTATACGCTCTACGATGATGACTGCATGCCTGTGCCAGAAAAAGTCGGGAAAAAGGAGAAATAAAAGATTACTCACCCATTGTAACTGTGATGAACTGATGCATCATTTTGTCTTCTAGCAGTGTTTCCATTTTTGAACAAATGCTTCACGGCAAGACACAGAAAAGAGTGAGTGCAATGAGATATCAAGTAGCTTAAACCCAAGGCAACAAATTCCTCTTGAAGTGACTCGGTTGTGGTGTTGCATGGGAAAGAGAAAACTGATGGCCTAATTGATGGAAACACTATATTTCACATGATTTCAAGATATTCAGATGAGAATATCCCACAGTGAGCTAAATTTTTGAAAATGGATTATGATGAATGTTATTTCCTCGGATAATCACGCTGATTATGAGCAGTCTTAACTTTTCACCATAGGTGTAGGAGGCCATAATCAAATCTGATATAATCAAACCTGCAGGATCCAAATGTAGAAATTAATCAAAATGTGTTGATCGCCAGAAATTGTATCTTTTCTCAATGTGTGTTTTAGGATGTAGAAAGTAATACCATACATTTATGGTAACATTAAAGAAAACCCTCTGTCAATTTTAGGACTATATCTTGGAAACAATCTGGTTTTTATCAGGTTCTCAAGTAATTAAACAATTTTCATGGTCTTCTTTGTTTCTCAAAGAAGTCCTTTACTTTTAAAATTCTTGAGCAGTATGTATGTGAATGTTTTCCATTCACAGAATCCTTTCATGTATTTAGTTGGAGAGATGTTCACCCTTGTTGCAACTGAAACCATTTTACTTAATTATGCTATTGCTCCAAGGTCTCCTTGGTTACAGTTACTCACAGAAGAAATACATTTTATTCCATGTGTCATTTTATATGTCAAAATAAGCTTAATTGCTATTAATGATATCAATATAATTCATTTTATCAGATCTGCATGCATTACTGTTTTTCTTTTCTTTACTTATCTGTATAATCACAGCATTTGGGCAGTTTTTATTTCACAAGTATAGTTTGTCTTGTGGACTGCAATTTCTTTTTCCTCTTTATTTTAAGACAACCAAGGTTAGCACTGCTGCAGCACTATTTACACTTTTTGTACTTTTTCTTGGAATACCAATTCCTCCAGTCTAATTTTGTTAAAAGACACAGAAAGGAAGACAGAATATGCTTGATACAATGCAATCATTAAAAGCATGCAAAAGTTGACCAAAAGTGAGTAGGCACCTCATTAGCAGAACAAGATAGTTTTGTGGACATTTTAGATTTAATTGCTGTAGTCTTATGAACAAAAAAGTCAAATTTGTGAAAGTACACAGCAGCAGAAATAATAGCAATGATTTTGTCAAAAAAAAAAAAGCTTTAGGATTTCTCCCTCTTTTTTTTTTTAACAAGTCTAGAAAAATGTTTAGATCTGGTCTTTTTCATCGTTTCATTTTAGGGAGACCGTTAGATCTCCAAGATAGAACCTGTGTAGTTATGTAAGATTAGTTTTCTTACATAGTTGTAAAACTTTGTGACACATTCTCTTTTAGCTAGGAATAGACTCATTTATCCAATGGCATACCTTTCTCTTTGAGATAGCACTTGTTTTAATAGGTGCCACTTGATCCAGAATGGATGAGCATTCTCTATTAAAGCACTGGATTAAAGTGTTGACATAATTTCCATCAGAAAGCAGAGAGGTGTCAATAATGACAGGAAATCCCTCAGCAGAAATCCCAGTCATTATGTGTGTGAGCCTTTAATTTAGCTTAAAACTAAATTGAAGGTCAATAAATTATGTTTACTCAGTTGTGCGTCCTCCACAAATAGATTGGCCATACTGATGGCCGGAGAAAAGACGAGGTCCAATATATGGCCTTTTACATTTGGGGCTGACATGATAGCATGGAATACAAATATAAATGGCAATCAACTCAATAGCAGACAAGGTGTGGCCAAGCCATGCACAGGCGACACATTTCTGCTTCACCTTCTATAATCAGGATTTAACTTTGTCGTAGTTGAGAATAGGACCATTTAAAGACAGTTGTGTTACTTTTACTCACAACTGCTGTTGCTTTTACACCATTTCATGTCGAGTTTGTTGGGTTTTTTTTTTTTTCCTTTGACAAGGTCAGTCTGGTCCACAAAACAGGCATTCCACAAAAAAAAAAAAAAACCTGTGGGGTAATTCACTACAGGAAAGAAAACAAGGCATGTGTTCCCCATGGTGTTTTCGTATTTGGATTATAAATTACCTGCAGTACGAAACGACCTGTCCTAAAATGCTTCTGAACAGGTATCACACCATGACACTGGTTAAAGCTTGCTTCTTTAGCCCACCTCCTCCCTTCCCTTTGTTCTCATTAACAGACCACTTTGAAGAGAAAGCGGTCTCGGCGTGAGACATTGTGTGTCAGAGAAAAATAAAAAAACGAATAGATGCCTGAGTCAAGTTAAACAATTTATGTCAAGTTGTTTGAGAAACTGCCTGTGTTTATGGAAGATAAAGAATCACCGCAGAGCTTTCAGATGATCACCGCATGGGTTTTGGTTTTCAGCGTGACTTTAAAGATGCATCTGAATGGTTTCAAACTGCAGCATGACCAGGTGGAAAATCACAGATACAGACGTGAATGCTGCGGTAAGGGCTTTTCCATCCAGCTTCACATGTGGGAGACGCTGCAAGGGAAAAAAAAAAATCCTTCCTTGCTGCCAGTTTGCAGAAGACATTTTCTGCCACCGGCCACGTGGCTCAAAAACTGAGTGTACTTAAAGCTGTTCATATCCTAATTTCCTCATAATGAAGCTGGGAAAATGAAATGTTAATCATCTATTATCTTGGATACTGACTTAAACATAGAAAATCAAACTTCAAAGCAGTCAATTAAAGCCTCCAATTAAATGTCTTTTTTTTTCATTAAGTAAAAGTGACATATATTGGTGGGGAGTTGGAGGGGTAGAAAAACTGAAAATGCTGTTGACTTAAAAAAAACAAAACAAAAAACAAGGCTTTATATATTTATTTTTTTATTCTCAAGTCATACTGAGCTTCAAGGAAACTTAACAGATTTTATATTGCACAAATTTAAAAAGTCTTATGGGTAAAAACAGTTTCTTGTATTGCACATTTGTGCAGTGGAATAAATTCTTAGAGAATGCAAACAATTCTTTGAATATTCTTATATCAACTCTTAAACAGTGATTACAGAATTGTATTAGCTGTAGGGATCCAGTTGTTGAGCATTTTGCATGTCTTTGTGAGAACACTATTGTGTATTTTTATTTTAATATTCTAGGATTTGTAAATCATGTTCTTTTTTTTCTTTTTTTTTTAATTGAAAAACATGTTTGTTTTTTTCCCTAATTGGTGTATTTCCATTAAGCGTAATTTCAATTTGTGCGATTTTATTGTTGTAAATGCAGCTGGTGATATGATAGTAAGATTTCACAGTGCTCTTTTCTTTTGGGACACATGATACCAAAGAAGAAATATCTAGTTTACTATAAAGCTCCCTTAAGGTGAAGGAAAAAAAAAATGTTTTGCTGAATTCAGACCTTTTCCTCTGATTTATAATTTGTGGTTTCTGAGTGATTGCACTCGATCTGTTTACTGACAGCAGCCATGTTGCAAGTCTATTTTAATCACTGGCTGTAAAAGGCCAGAACCTAACCAAGAGTCAGGTGCTGTTCATTAGGTCAGTCAGACAGATGGCAGGGTATGACTTACATCCCCCCTGGGCCATCATGAAAACAAGATTTTGTCAAACATAGTGAAAGTCAACATCAGGCATCTATTGAACCCTGGAACAGGGCCACAGAAAGACAGTGCAGTGGTATGCTCGAGACTTTGCTGAAATCCCTTGTAGACAATATAGTCGTAATTAAATATTGGTATGTCCTGGAAGGCATGTTGGATATAGGCTGATGTGACATGCACCATCTTTTACTGTTTCCTGCCTCAGAGTGGGGTCAGAGTAATAACCTCACTCTTTGTGGGCCAAACATTAAGTCGCCTTTGGTCTCGATGCACTGTCATAATCAGATGGTATACTCAAACAGAATCACAGACTGCTACGGACTGGCCCAAAATCCCTGCGGGAAATAGTATGCGTGGAAGGCTCCAGCCATTGTGTCTCTTTAAGTAATCTGGATTTTCTGAATAGGTTTTTTTTTTTTAGATGTACAACGCATTAAGAAAAAAGACTAGGTACAAGTTACTTAGAAAATGTTAAACTGAGACAAAAATATGCTTTAAGACAGGTTATATAAAATAGATCAGACAATAGTGTTAAAATATTGTTTCATTTAATGCAAAAGTTCAGATTTTTGTAGGAATAATACAAAAAGTAGCTTTCTGTGTGGCGCATGCTGTATTTATAAAATATAGAGCGCTAAAGGGGGAAAATGCAGGAAAAGGGTTATTACTAAGAACTTTGAGGAAATGAATAAGAGTTTTCTGAGCAGGGGTTGTCATCACAGAGCACTCACGCTTTGAAAGAGTCTGAAAGCACTTTCTTCAAGCTTTACCATTTAACAGCACTGTGAGTGTGGTACTTGTAAACAAGAATATTTTCTAGTTGGACAGAAACCTGCAGCCACACTACTTTATTCCCTGATGCTTTACTCACGCATAAAGGTGCTACATACAGATAGATCCTAATAAAATAGATTGCAGTTGAAAAGTTCATTTTAGTAATTCAGTTCCATATGTGGAAACTAAAATATTGTAGCTACATCCAAAAATATTAATAGCCTTAGGAGATTTGGATTTAAAGTATATATTTTTTATTTTACCAACATGTTTCCCCTGAGTGGCAGTAATATTAATGTTTTGGAGCCACACAGCCATAGTCTCAACTTTAAATCGTGCACACTCTCGGTGCACACAATCAATAGATTAGGGTGATGGTAATAAGGCTTTCCAAAGTCAAACATATAGAACTCATTGCAAAAGATTAATTGCCAAACTAATGATGGAAATATCCTGGAACCTGGTCAGCAATTATAAAAACGCTCTACTGACAGTAAATATCTTTAAATCAATCAATCAATCAATCAAATTTTATTTATAGCACATTTTAGCAACAAGGCATTTCAAGGTACTTTACATAATTAAACAAAATAAAAACATGTGACATTGAATAAACAGTAGGAAAGAGATAATTAAACTATGTATATAATTTTTAGATGTCATTTTCTTCATTAACGTGTAAATGGAAACAAATTATTTCTAATTGATACATCTTTCATATTTCTGACTATTTCCTATCTTGGCCAAAATTGTAATTTTAAATGTAAATCTGTCAGGTGTGTAGACAGATGGTCAAAGACACCTTCTGCATGGATTAGTTAGGCCACAAATGATAATTTATAAAGAAGCTGCATACTGGCGAAGTGCTTCATTTGGATTGAAAGTGAAGAAAAGAAGCTTGGCAGTAACCACAAAAAAATGTGGAAGCAACGGGGAGATTCAAAAGTTGTGTACAGAAACTTGAATATGTGCTTTGAAAATCAAAATTTGACTAGCAGGATCCCAGAGTCTGGAAGAAAAGTGGAGAGACACACAATCAAAGCTGCTAGAGAAACAATGTGAAATTTCCAGTTACTATTTGAGGAACCAAACTGTTTGCAGAGTAAGCCTTCTCCACCTTTTTAAGTCCAAAGTCAGCATTTCTGTAGACCACAAAATTATGAAGCATTCTTGCTTCCTTCATTTGACTAGCTTTATGGAGATGCTCTTTCATTTTCCAGTCGGCCCTGGCACCTGCCCACACTACTAAAAGGAACAACACCTGGTACTTAATTACCATGGCAACAGTCGAAGACAGCAAACCCAACAGCATAGATGAGCTGAAAACTGCCATTAAAGCAACAAGGGCTTCCTTCACTTCTTGTCGGTGTCATAGGCCAATTGTCCCCATTCTATGCTGCAGTCAGGTTTTTGTTTTTTCATGGAAAAAAACAAAAACCTTCACCAAGTATTGAGTGCACGTTTTACATGACTAGACATACTTTATTTCACCCGGTGTGTTCTGAAACTATGTAATATCAGAGTTTCACTTTTTGATTTGATTTATTGAAATAAATACATTCATTGGAGTCTCAAATCCTATAGCACAAAAGAAGCAACGATGAACAAAAGTGCATTTGTTGATTATCACTAATGTTTAATTTGCATTGTTCCTTAAATTAATTATCATGTTATTTATTAGGGATGTGAGACACATTGTTTTTAACTCAACATTTACAGATTGCATTGTTGCTGACATTTTTCTTTTTATTTTCAAAAGACTGGGTAAGCTACTATAGACATGTAAAGTGACCAGAAAACAGGCCAACTGCTCATAAAACTTTCATTTATTCATCACTAAACCTTGAGGAAGCTGTCTCCGTCAGTCATAATCATGTTTTTTTTTTAAAGATAACTGAAAATATTCCAGTTACATTGTTTTTTTTTTTGTTTGTTTGTTTTTTGTTGTTGTTGCTTTTCCACTTTTCATCTTTGTTTATTCCCAGGTCTCTACTATAATTGTACTCTGACAAGCCATGTGGAGTAAAAATATAATTCCAGTCTTCAGGAATGTTCTCAGTTCCCCTCTGTGGTCTTTTCTTCTCTGGACCTTTTCATACCGAGATACAGAGTAAATGGAACTTTCTTTGTTCTACCAAAATGTGTAATTTCTGAAATAGATGCCATTAGAAAGACTGCAAATAAGGGCAACACTTGGTGAATTTAATCATGAACCTTCATATATGCAGAATGTGTTCATGTAAGACATTTTAGTGCAAACACTTTTTATCTTGTGCAACTTATGCACTTGTCTGCTTCAGATAAAAAAGTAGACTTTAGAGATCTTGTTCGTTCTTACTTTAGAGGTTATTTGGCATCATTTGACAGTCTGTCACTCTGTCCCTGGAGCAACCTGCTTCAAGTACACTGCCTTTGTTCTTACAGTTTTTTTTTTTAGCATATGCCAAACTCACCACGTAAGTTATTTTTACAGCTTTTCTTGTCAGATTTACTTGCAGACATTAAGATCACAAAAATATATCCTAATTTTAGCGTTGCATCCACTGTTGAATTGTTTTACCAATTTTTTTTAAAGCCTAGAATTATAAACCGTAATTGGTAATGTCATTAGGTAAGGCTTAATTTAAATGGCTGATCAAATAACAAAAAAGCAGGGCACGTCTCGTCTTTCAGTTTAAAGACTCAGTGTGGAGTTTAATTGGAGCTGTAGACTTTATTCAAAATGTTTTAAATACAAATGAAAGAAAACCACAATAGCATCAAATAAAGCAATATAAGAACAATGCTAATTAAATAAGAAGGTGGGCAGCTGTTTAAAAAAAACATTATGAATTCAATTTAGAAATCAAAGTAGTACCAGTTAAAAAAAATATGGACATGTTTCAAGTAACCATGAACAAAGCAACGTTTCAGGGGCAATTTATGAACTTTTACTGACAGATTGAAAAGGGCATAGCAACCCTTATGCATGAAAATAAAAAGAGAAAAAAAAACAATAAGTTGACTGGTTCAGATGTTTAACTTAATTTAGACTTACACAAAGCTACTCTTTTTGTTGTCATGCATCTCTTTTCCACCTTTAAATCCTCCCCAATTAAAAGTTTCCTCCTTCATAATAACTGTGTTTCTTAGAAATCAATTTTTATTTTTTACATGTAAATAGCAAGAGAAAGTGGATCATTATTCTGAGCTCAGTGTACCTGCCTGTACATTTCCCCTACTTCGGATCAGAGAGCAGAGATATTCAACAGACTGAAGGTAGACCTCATTAGTAAGCATCAATACTTAATATACAGGCCTCAGCAGAGGTCACTATAGCCCAGTGGCAAATAGATCTCACTGAGGTTTCCTTTTGGGTTTTTATCACTTGGCATGGCATGGTATGTTATGTTCACACTCCAGCTCTGGTACTGCATGGGAACCTTAATCAATTATTAGATTTAAACTATATATAAAATATGCATTTTGGAGAACTTGCCTCACAAGACGTTCAGTTTTCAGGAAGAAGCAAACTGTTGCATTGTGTATGGCCGTATTGTACACACATCATTTTACAGGCTGGTGAGCGGGGATCTTTTTGGAATATGGTCAACAGATGACACAGCCGTTGATCTGTTTTGACAGATTATTCCCTCCAGGCAAATGCTGCTGTTTTTTACTCCGGGGATACTCTCATAAAACACTTGACTCACATTTTCTAAGTCAGTATGGATAAAATTGAAATACAGCATACCACACATTCTCTTCTGGTCTCTCTCTCTCTCTCTTTTTTTTTTTTGTTTTTGTTTTGGTCAGCATTCGTTTTCTGACCTTATACATGTTTTTTCATTCCTGCAGAACAAGATCATCCTGGACCCTCTGACATTCAGCGAGGCTCGTTTCAGGCCCTCTTTGGAGGAGCGCTTGGAGAGCATCATCAGTGGGGCTGCGCTAATGGCTGACTCATCGTGCACACGCGATGACCGCCGCGAACGGATTGTGGCTGAATGCAACGCTGTTCGTCAGGCCCTGCAAGACCTGTTGAGCGAGTACATGAACAATGTAAGTGCAAAAGTCCTTTGTGCATCTTTTGAAAATCAAACAAACATGCTTTTAAACGTGTTGAGTTTTTTTAAACATGTTATTTACATTTTTAATGTAAATTATATTATATATATATGTATCCACAATGTATTTGTGTTCATGTGAGAAGCACATATTTACTTTTCTACTGTTCAATATTTTCTCACATTTCTTTCATGTAGGTGTTGCTTATCAGTCACTTCGTCCTTTTGTAAGGCTTCTGTTGGGCTTTGCGGAGTTTTTCTTTATCTGTTTCAGGAGTTAAGGAACAAACATCGTATATGATGTACATGAAAAAGAACCCCTTAGGTATATAGGTGATGCTGGATTGTTTATTCTTGAATTGATCTGAAGGCAGATGAAAGAAAATGAATAATCCACTCACTCTGTTTTTATCAAGTGCAAAGTCCCGAGTCTGTAAAGTATTTTGGTAATTTCCTTACCATCTGTTACTTTTTTGTGAATCCCTGTGGTATCATCTCTATCAGAGTGCTGCTGCAAGCAGGTTTGATAATGACAAAAGATGACAGTGCAAAGTGAGGTGTTGGTAAAAGTCAGCTCTGATGTGTTGAGAATAGATGCCATGAGGATCATGTCTGTTTTCAGCACATCACTGTGTTAGGAATTAGGAAAATGCCATCTATATATGTAGAAATATATGTTTTTATGTTTTTTGAGTTCGGTACTGCAGGACAGCCTGTTAAGCACCATTGAGGATTCTGTGGCCTCTACTCTCGCTCCAGTTTTATGCTCCTGATGTTTCATTTGACTCTAAAGTTACTTAAGAACCTATAATATAAGACATAGGAGCAGCATTTTCAGTATTTTTCTGAGCCCTCCTTCCACAAGGAGAAATATTTGGAGGAAGACTTTGTTCCATCTTCCCGGTATCTAGCGAAGTCTTGCTTTCTCTCACCACCTCAATAAGCCGGATATGTCGACATGTTGAAAATCGTTTTCTTTCAAATAGCTTCTTACAGTTTTTATGGTTCCTCCAAAGTCATTTGAAGCACTACACAGATTCTGAAAATAACCTGTGATTATTGCTTATTAGTAACAACATCCACACACAAAGAACATTTTTGCCAATTGGAAAAAGAAAGGATATTCAACTTTCTGACCAGCTAATGACTGTAAATGGCACAAAGTCTGTTTATAGGTTTAAAACTCACCTTCACATCAACAATTGTCACAAGTCTTTCTACAAATCTTCCTTTATAATTATGCCATGTTGCAGATTAAAACTAGAATCTGAACCGAAACCAACCAGATATTGTCTTTTGTAAGTTTTCCAAAACTTGGTACAACAAATGAGGAAAATTGTGCTTAGGGCAATCAATATTTTTCTTTATTCATTCAACTTTTGGCAGGAAAATGTTACAATGGAAAAGTCTGTGTATTTACTTTATTTGTGTGTTTACTTTGGCACTTGGTTACCAGAAAACGTGCTCATCTCTTAGCAACTCTTAGCAACAGAACAGATGTTATTGTTCAAAAAACATAAGATTTCTTCTTCGAAAATACTACTTATCTTACATTACTTACAACTTAGCACAAATTTTAAAGTGGAGATAAAGGAATAACCTGCTTTTAGATCTGCCCTCTATCCCATTAAACACTTGAGTGATCAGCTTGGGTGTGCTGTCATTGACAGTCTAACCAACACAACCACAGAGGCTGACTTGTTACGAATGCCGGTTGACACGTATGGTGAGATCTCACAGCAGTGTGTGACCAAGCTAGTATGAGTATTAGCTACTTGGCTGTGGGTGCAACCTACATACTCATCTTCCAAAACTCAACTAACAAATATAGTTTATGTACAGATGTGACTCTATTTAAAGGGACATAAACAATGTTTCTAAGGCTTTGCCAAGATAGACTTCTACAACAAAGAAAAAAAAAATAAAATTCCCATCATAAATTGTTCATGCTTGGAGTGGTCATTGTTTGCAATCTACAGGCATCATTTGTGGTAAGACAGTAATCACTGGTTAACTTAGAAATTTGAACCATATTTTCTTTCTCTGTAGAATTGTATTTTGTTGCTTTCTTGTTTGCAGTACTTGGACAGTTAGAGCTTTTTTTTTTTTTTTTTTGCTGATGCACAAAAACTAATAAGATACAGTCACTGTTACAAAATAACCCTCGCTTGCCTGCTGCTGGTTACTTATTGGTTCATTAGAAGCAATGGTATCATCATCTGTCCTACTAAGATTGCACTTGGAGTCTCCGTTGGTTGTTGTAGCCTGAAGTATGGCCATCTGTGAACAAAGCTGTTTGGGTGGTAATAATACTTACGGCAGTAATTCTGCTTATAAATATTATGTATTAATAATTATTTCCAGTACTTTAGAGTTAGTCACTTAGGGTTAAGCTGAGAACATTTGTGATATCTAAGCAGGCTTTTAGATCAGCTGCTGTTTCAAAGAAGGAATCAGATGTTAAGACTGAGAAGCTGAGCTCTAAATAAACCATTGTTAAAATGTAGGTCAGCCTTAAAACTGCTTAAAGAAATCAATTTAATTTTAATAAAAATACATTTGCAGTTTTTTTTTGTATTTGTTTTTCAGGCTGCTGCTCATAAGTCCACTTGTGACCAATTTGTAACTCAAAGGATAGTTTGAATTGATTTATTGTCTTCTTCATTTGGAATATATCTTCATCCTTAAGATATATTTAATAATACATAAAACTTTTATAAATTCTCCAAACTGGCAGTGAACAGACGAGTGCTACAAAATGTACACAGGTGTTTTAGTGTTTGTGGTAATGCATATGAAAAATGTATCTTATTTTTAATTAAATTGTTATTTTTGATATGATCAGCACCATCCTTTTTCCCTGCAAGTCTCTAACCCTTATTCCAGAATCTTAAAATGGAAATAAGCCATCTACAGCATAGGCTTAAAATAGAACACAACATGCTCAGGAAAATAAATAAATAAATAAAAATAACGGGACATCTTTTGCTGTATTTGGGATCAGTGACTTCAGTTTCTTGTCATTCTACTGTCAGAAGGAAACCATTACTATAATTGGTTTGGGCTGCTCTAGTCAGATCAGTTAGCAAAATCGGACATTTTTGATTTGAGAAACAACAGGACAGGCACCCGTCTACATCTACACTTTATGTCAAAATAATCGGCGATTCTTTGACTTGAAACAGACATGCTGTTTACACAACACTGTCAAATTATTCCATCTGTTGGTGTTTTTCTACGTAAAAACACACAGTAGAATAGTATAGATGCAGCGTGTTTAAGGGGCTTAAAAACACAGAAAATATTTGATTGTTATTTGAATGTTTCATAGATGTTCCTTTCCTGTCACCCTTACAAAAATACAAACAAGATAGTGTTTCTGAACACCCACATCCTTTTTCTACTCCCAAGTCAAGCCAGCTTTTTCCTGAAGTAATTGTGCATTGGTTCATTAGGCCCATGAGTTGTGTTTCAGAGGCTACAGCTGGGAGATTGTTGACAGCCTCTGGCTGTCCAGGCTAAGAACTGAGAGTAAATCATGGAAGCATTACAACAAAATGCTTCCCTTTTTAGCTCAACTACCCCGATACGGCCTAAATCAGCAACCCGGAGTGATTTCAGAAGAGGATATTGCTATGGACCTGCTCATAGAGAGCAATGTTAATGAGATTGAAATGTGAAACTTAAAAATGTTTATTTTTAATCAGTTTTAATTTATGGAAACAGAAAAGAACATTCTTTCATACTCCAAATTACCTTGCTAAAGCTCATATTAATCCAATACAATTTCCACTGTATAGTGTTATGTTAGTTCTCTGGAAAGTCTTGGAAAAAACTGATTTGAAAAGTATTCTCAGTTTTTCCAATTAAGAAAGGTCCATCTAAGAAAGATGGATAGAACAAATGGAACAAATTGCCTATTTGTTCTTATTGATAAAAATATGGCTCAAAAGATAACCAGTTCTATTCTATATCCAGAAGTATGTATGTAATCAATTCAACCCAAGCCAATCCTATAGATTCAAATTCACATTGTCAAATTCAATTTGTTATACTTGTTTCTAAAAAGTTATATGTTTAATGAAGTCCAACTAATTGGATTGATCAAGTATTTCTCCTGAGCAAGTATATGATGAGTCCACTCCTTCGTCTAGATGGGGATTAATGTTGCACAATATATAGTCAAAAATAAAAAAAAAATAAAATTGACATTGCATTTTTTCCCTAAACCTGCAATATGTATTGCAATTTAAGCCAATACACGAATTTTCAATGTGCCAGGAATAGCGCATTGAGTTATGCTGTTCCTCTGCCATCTTGTAAATAGTTAATCTGGACGGATTTCTTCTCTTTTAGTGAATGTTACAACTATGATTTTTGTTTGTATTTGAGAGTTATTCTTATTGTTAGAGTTGGATGATGATAGCAGGTGCAATATGCCTATTTTTGTTTGTCCTCTGTTTCTCTTATTCCTTCACTGTGTCTATTCACATTTTGGGCAATGTCATCAATGTCTGTCGTGAACATCTGCTGCTGTAAGACTCTGTTCAACTGGCTGAATGTTACATTAGCATGAAAAATACACCCGTGCTGCCCATATTAGAAACCACCACTGCCCATACAAATACCACATGACCGACCCCCACATTAAAGTTGACCAATTTCAATGTTAATGCTAACATAGTGTGCATTGCTTGCAAAAAAAAAGATCATTTTGGGAAGCTCAGTTGACTTGATCCTGTCCCATCTCTCAAAAAAGTCCAGAGTCCAAAACTTACAAGAGTTTGCTTAAATTTTGCATTATGTCTAGTCAAACACAGCAAACCGTCTCACATCTTATCTTGTGGTGTTATACCAATGGTTAGATGTGATGTTCTCCCAGAGCATGCCCGGGGTTTTCTTTTGGTTCTCTGATTTCCTCCACCACACCAAAAGTGTCCATGTTTGAGATTCTTTTTATTTCATCAATGGAGTGATGTGTGTTGTGTGTGATGGGTGTACCCTCTCTTTTACCTGATGATAGCTCCATCCCTCTCTAACCAGGAGCGGGATGAAGTGGCTATAGAAAAGGAATGATTGAACGAATGAATCATAACATGCGGTGAGAAAGTTTCTTGGTCTGTAAAGGAGGCGGCTGAATAGAACATTTCCTTTTCAGTACGTAATGATAACTTACACATGTTTGTCAAAGCAATGATTGACCACCAACAGTCTGAAAGAGTGGCTGCATATATTATGTTATTTATTATTTTTTTCTTTTTTCAAGTTTACAAAAGTAATGTAAGCATCCTGTTGCCTTTATGTTTCCTCTTCCGTCTTCATAAGTGCCCCCACCCTACCAACACAAATTTTTATAGGAAGCTTGAACCACAGCACAAGGTTAATCAATGTGGTAGCGGGCAATAAATTAGGTCCAAGTGACAGGAGAATGTCCATACCTGTCTCGGCTGCTGGTGATCTGTGATTGGTGACAGCAGGCCCGGCTCCCTGGCCGGTGCTGAATCATCAGGAGCAGCTGATTTAGTTACGGCAGCTCAGACAGGGCCAATCTATCAATTGATCTGGGGTGTAATGCATTACTAGCTTGGGTCAAGGGAGCCGGGGCAGAATATAGCCATAGCCAAGAGCCATGGCAGCTGAAAGAGGGCAACTCTGCAAAACTGTGTACAGCTGAGAGAAGGATTTAGGGAGTGTGATAGCCAGCACACGAATGTCACAGCAAGTTGGATGTGGGACATAAAACTAAACAGGACTTGTGAGGTAGGAGGATCATTAGGGGGAAACTGATGGCCTTCTTGCTCACATAGCTCCTCTGAGAGTTGCCATGTAGAATGCTCTAGCAACTGTTGGGTTATCTAATAACACATTGACTGGCAACATGTGTTAAAGTATGGCTTCTTACTGAGTTAAAATCAAATATTTTCCTACACTGTATAGAAAGGGAGAACTTTTTGTCATTGACATTAATTAAATCCAGTTAAATTTTTCCTGCTTGCAGTCGGTCAGGTTTACCAAAAATATTTTCTATTTTGAATCACAGAATATGATGCAGAGTAAAACGCCATAATCAGAAATTGGTGCTCTCTGTCTACCTGATTGGCTCTTCGTCAACCGGTGTTGGGATGTGGTGGGTAAACTACAAATCCATTGATAACTCCAGTCAAGAAAATGGCCAGTTTGAGGTCATGTTTGTGACCTGTCTGCAACACCTCCTCAGATGTTTTAAAGACATCTCAATAATTCAAGAATTTTGAATTCTTGACTTAATGAAATATTCGTCATCCAAAAATGACCCAAGACAAAAAAATTCAGACAGTAAATTTAGTCTGATTTAATGAATGACATGAACAAAGTAATGTTTTTTTATACCATACATATACATAGATATCTGATTCAGTTGTATCTCCTTTCACTATATTATCTCATTCTCTCTCCTGCTTGTCTCGGTAAAAAACAAAAAGATGTGACCACTTGAATTTAAAATTAAGAAAGGAAAAAAGATTCTCTAAAATCCTAACCATGGTACTGGTTGTTAGAAAGCCCCAGGCCTGATATTCACAGCATTTTTTTCTTAAAGCTGAGCTCATGTGGGCGTCCCCAACTAGATAACTTTACAAAACAATGTTGTGTTTTTTTTTAAATTATGTTTGTTTTCTTGCTACATGCTATTCTATTGCAGACCTATGATAAAGTAAAAAAGTAAAAGAAAAAAAAAAGTCAAATATTTTCTAAAATGCCTGGAGACAAATTAGGATATACAGTAGTGTTTGATATCTCTGCCACTACATGTCTACAAAACAAAAGCAAGAACAACAAAAAAAAGCTCAAATTAATGAAAACACTATACTACAGAAAAAAACATGTTGTGATCATGCTCTGCAACATATTGATATTTGCAACATACTGACCTTAAGATCACAGTAGGGAACAGTTGTAAGATATGCAAAGAGAGGCAGTGAAGCCCTGCAGAATTTTCTAAAGATAAATGTGTGTGTGAGTGTGTACATTTGCCAAGGGTGTTGTCTAGAGTGAAGAACAAGTTTTTGTCTAAAAGGATTACAGTTTGCTTTAAAGTGATATTCTAAAACTCTAATTAACAAATATGCAAATACAAAAAAAACCCAAAAACAATTTCATGTCATTCTTAATTTGGGAACATGTTTTACATAGCACAAATTGTTTCTAAGTAACAAAATAAAACTTGTAAAACTAAAGCCAGGAAATACCATTAATTGGAAATGTAAAACACTTATCTTTGTTCAGTAGTCAACACACCAACCTCTACAACTTTGAGACATTTTTTTTTTGCAGCCACAAACTTTCTTTTGGTTAAAGATGAACTGTTTTCTACAACCATCTTTCACTGCAATTACAGCCAGAAGTCTAGTATGTTGTTACCAACTTGGACATCTACTAAAGTTGTTGACAGTTTTATTTGCAAAACAGCTTAAGTGTAAAAAATCAGGTGCATAAGCAGCAAGTGAATTTTAAGTCTAGGCATGTCTTTTCACAAAAAGTTAAAATGATTAAAAACAGAAAAATTAGAGACTGTACACTAAGGATAAATATACAATATAAAAATAATACTACTATGCAGTAATTAAAAATAGCATACTCGGATCAAAAGAAATGCGCAACATTCATATCTTGTGCATTTTAAAATGTACAAGATATGAATGTATACAGTGTTTGTGAATAGAAGACAGCAATATAACTATTTACAAGAAAGCTGTGCAAGTAACAGCAGTAACGTAAGTTGTGGTGGTTATGTCTAACAGCTGCTGGGAGAAAGGATCTGCAATGATGCCTCTGTGCACCTAAGATGCAGCAGTCTGTCACCAAAGGAGCTCTCCAGTCCATGCATGTGGAGGGAGATATTGACCAACAGTAATTTCATTTTAGCCAGATTTCTTCTGTCTCCCATCACCTGCACTTGAAGGGAGGCCAGAGTTGTTAACCAGCTACACTATAGAAGATGCCTGATGCCACTACAGTGTCAAAAAAGAGCATCCCCTCTGCTCCAAAAGGCTTCAGTTTCCTTAGTAAGTATTGTCTGCTCTGGCCCTTCATGTAAAGAGCATCAGGGTTATGACTCCAGCCCAGGTTATTGTTCAGGGGAACACCCAGGTCCGTACGAGAGTCCACTCAAAGTCAAAGTCGTGGTACATCACCCTCTCCCTAAGTTGAAGGAGTGTGTGATGGCTGAGAACTGACAGGTGTGAAATTCAGAAAAGAAAAGCAGGCCGTCGTCACAAATGAGGGGGATTGCGCAGGGGGGACTGGGCTTGGGGGAGCAGTGAGTGTCTGATCAAACTTGACTCCTTAGGCTCTTCCAAACCCCATGGATTTTGTTCTCCTGCAGCTACTCCTCCTTGTTTACTGATCTAAAGGATCTCTTCTTCTCCTTGAGGAGAGCCTTTATTCCAGGGTTGGTCTAGAGTTAGTTATTGGAGAAACACTCTGCCCTAATGAAGGGCGCTGTGTTTTCCACACACAAGTTAATGCAATCCATGGTGCAGTCTGGAATCTTGTTAATGTTCTCCCCATGAGGTATATAAAGCTCTTCCCACTTAGCAAAGCTAAAACAGTCACTCAGATTTTCTTCGGTCTCTTCAGACCGTATCCTCACTGTGTGTGTCACAGCTGGTTCTCTGTGCAGAAGGAGTCTACACACAGGTTAAACCTATACGCAGGTTTTAGATGAACCAAGTTGTGATCTGTATCTGTACCTTCTCCTCCAGTCACCACATTTTGATGACAGTACATGTCCCAAGTCTCTTCCTCCTCACCTTGCAGGAAATATTGTGTCACTTAATGGGCTATGACTATGGAGAGCTAACGGCTGAGGTTTGGTACTTGTGCCAAACCTCAGCAGCTGACCATATAACAGTCAGCTGCATTGTGTGAAAAAGCAAGGCGGCACACAACATATCTGAAAAAAATAAATAAATAAAAGAGAAAACTCAGGATTGAGTAGGAGCTGCTGGAACAGGGTGCCTGCTCTTGTGGCGCCGGAAGCGGAGGTGGTGGAAGGTTTGTGGTAATATGACAAAATGTTACAAAAGATCAACTGGAGGAAACACCCTGCATAACATGTAGATAAGTCTCTCAGTAGAATCCACTTGCTTATTGAAATAGGACATCTATCAGACACTCATAGCTGTTTCCTTTATCATTTATACTGAGTGTCAACCATTAAGAGCTGTTTTTTTTTCCTTCATCTCTCTTTCACTCTTTCACTTGTTCCGTGCAATATCTGAGACTGCTTCTTTTTAGTTCAATAATGAATTAGATTTTAATGCAAATGAACTGAGCAAAATTAATATCAAGAATACATGTTTGGTTTCTTCATGTGTTATTCCTGCTGTTTGTTCATTCTTTCACTAATTTCCTCTTACATCATTGCCCCTCCAGATTTAGCACTCCCACCACTTTAAATGTCGTCCACACAGCAATAAATCATTGGTTCCCCATACTCTCACTCCCATCTGTCAACTCCTAATGTACCGCACGACAAGCTGCAGTCCACTGTGCACCAGCACACCACTTACTTTAAACAACTTAGTTTTATCAGCTATTGAAGGCTGGCTCACAGACGCATCCCTCTGAGGCATTTTGCAGGTAAAAACTTTCAATCTAGTTAGGGCCTGTGGCGTAGGCTTTGGACTATTTATGTCCATTACTTCGGTCTTAGTGTAAGTGGAAGACAGCTAAAAATGATCAACCCACAAATGTCATCTAGACCTTGTCTGTAAATGTGGTTCAACTCAGTGGCTCCATGTAGTGTGACAAACATCCAGCAAAAGGTGCGCTGAAAGTGGTGGCTGTCTATACTCTGTAAATTGAAGCAATTTAGAGCGCTTAGTGATTGCATTTTCTTAAGACTGTCGCGCTAATTTACTATAGGTAAAGTAAGGACACGCTTTTCAAATAGCATCATTTGTACAAAAGGCAATCCAGTGTTCTTTACATGAAAAACAGTCAAAAGCTGGAGTAAACAGTCTTAGAAATAAAGGAGCCGACAGTTTCTGCACATCTGTAAAATAGGAGTTTATTCCTGGATGTATCTGATGCAAGCAGGTATCTAATGACCTGAGGAACTCCTCAGGTCTTTAGATGCATGGATCATACTTGACATGCTTCTAACAAATGTGAGAAAATTTAATCAATGTATTTCGACCCAAGACTGTATAGTGCTGTTAAAACAGTAGGACAGTGCAGTGATTTAAGAACACGTAATATGATTCACTTTTGCTGTGTTGGCCAGCAGTCTGGAGGCAGCTGTTTGCATGAGCAGCACTGCCTGATTAATGTCGTAGTGAAACCAGTAAAGTTACCAATACGGCAATTTAACCTACAGAAAATAAACGCATGCAACATATTGACAGGAAACTATTGACTTTGGGATCTGTACTAGTGTTTTAATCATTTTAACAGTATCAAACAAATCCAATAATTATTAAAATCTGGTTTTGAATGGAGTTGGTAAATGAGCAATCAGCAGTCGGTTCCAAGTCAAATATCCCAGCAGTAGTCGGAGGCACTTATTGGCTTAGATTGCAACCAATATTGAGAGAGGAGTGATATTGACAAACTGAGACCTTTCTGCTTTCTAGACTGGAAGTGTTGATTGGGTCAATTTTCTTTAAAAGAATCAAACTGTTTACCTGCAAAGGTTGACATGAAGGCATCAAATGTGAAAGCCAAATCTGAAAGAAAGACAAAGACATAAATGATGGGTTGGCTGTCTCCTCCTAGGATTACACATTCTGACCAACTACTCATTTGGGACTCCTCTCTGGTCAAGTAATGAATAGCTGAATTATCATAAAAACCATCACAAACTTTGGTGCGACACTCTGCCCCTCTGTTACTTTTTTGTTTGCAATTCAGGCTTTGACTCTGTTGATATATTGGCCATTCTGTGTCTGTGTAGTGCTGACCCACAAGAGAGCCGTCTGCCAAAACTGCCTGCTACGCTCATATTGTGTAGACCAAAACACCAATAAAATAATGATCAGGGTTACTAACTTTCACTTACTGAGCACACGGCTCCAGGGTTTTGAACATCAAAAGCAGCACCCAGGTGTAATCAATTCATTGTAAACAAAATGGCAGTGAAGTAACTGCAGTCTGACTGAATAAGACGAAGCACAGCAGGGGGATCTCCGAGAGAGATGGTCAGCCCTGAAAATAGGCAAGGCTCCAAAAGGCACAAAAGGATGCAAAACAGAACTTGCAGTCTCTGCCCCTGGCCAAAGAACATTTCTACCTGGGGTAAGTCTGATAGGTCCCCTCTGAAAAAATATATTGTGTTTGTAAGATTAAATAATTTCAGTCTACAGGGGCAGTACTGTGTAAAATTGACGTTTTTGAGCTTTACTTCATATTAGAATGTCATTCCCTCCTTAAAAACATACCTGGAGAGTTGCTTTGATCCTTTAATGCACGTTTGAAAACTCATTGAATCTTCTGTATCTATATGTAGCATTTTTATAAGAACTGAAGGTAAAAGTGCTACAAAATGAGGCATAATAATAACATTACAAGGTGATATGGAAAACCTTGGAAACGACTTTAAAGCCGATAAAAACTGTGGGAAATATTGAATTACTTTTTGCTGTTGGGTAGATATTTTCTGCCGTAGACCATCTTCACCACAGCAGTTCAGAGGGCATTTTTTTTCAGACTTTTCCATGTTATGAACTGGCATTTATAATTAAAAGAACATATTCCTTCCCTTATACTGTGATCATAATAAAGTCAAACCATGTTATTTTACTTCGTGTTGGGAAAAAAACATTTTCTGTTACATAACTGACATTTTCTTTTACATTTATAGAATCTACCATTTTCCTTATCATGCTGAGGGGTAGAACTGTCAGCACCGTGGCAAATCCAGGTTGGACTTCTACAACAGTTCCCTAATTAAGGCCTTTTAATAATTAGACAGTAAAAAGTTTTAATGTCAAGGATCTGCAGAATGTGTTGATTGGCATTACTTTGTACTTACTCTCACAAATCAACATGGTTTGGAAATGCTGAGTACCAATAATGACAACAGAAAGAAGGGAGCATTATGCAAAATCAACTCTTTTGAGCTTTATATCAGGTTGTAATGTTATTCCCTCGTCACAATCTTACCTGGAGTGTTGATTTGACTTTCAGGCATGTTTCAGAATTCCTTGGCATCAAATTGGGTCTACTTAAACACCCATATAGAAAATGGCCCGTTTCCACAAAGCTCCTCCATGGAGTTGCAGTCAACCAATCTGAGCTTCCGCCTCACAGAGCACCCCTCGCCTGCACCTTCCCCACTCAGCTCCACCAGACTAGCAGCAGCAATTAGCAAACACCTGGTGGAACTGCAAGTCTGCTGAGCTTATCATAAAAACTACTGCTCAGTCCAAGGCTCTTAAAAACAATTTTAAATGGGATAGTGCAAAAGCATTGCGATGACATGCTGAAGGCAAAGTCTCAGAACAGGTGCTACTTAAAGAGACAGGTCAAATTGTCCTTCAAATTCAAAGTTACTTTGCAAAGCATATAGCTGCAATTCAATGTTTCATGTTCTTGTAAGATTTAGGAAATTTTTGGCAAGTGAAAATAAACCCACTGTTGTGAATACTTGCAAAAAATCCTTTCTTGTTTTAATTCTGGCATTTGGTTACACTGGGTTAAGTCTATAGTAGGAAGACAATGAAATGATCTTCACAATGCTATCTGATCCATTCAATAATAAACCAAGTCTCAAGGTGCAACACTTGCTATGCCCATGTGTAACTCTTGCAGAATGTTCTTTCCTTGGTAATTATGGTTTGAACTTAGAATGGAGAGAAAAACAAACATGGAAATCCTTTTCAGGCTGCTATAGGTTTTTGCTAACTATGTCAGTCTGAGCAACTTCAGGTCACCATTCTCGACTGAGGTGATGGAATGAATGAGACTTTGATTGGGGTTTTAGGCTAAGTCATGTTAGGAGATGAGATGGAATTATCCAGAAATATATTAATATAATAAAAAGCTCTCAGATCTGCCAGTTATATTGCATTAGAAAGCTGCCAGCCTTTATTTCCTCCCCTCCCTTCCCCTAGTGCCAATACCCCTTAAGGGCTTGCCGCTTTGAGTAGTGCTAACATGATTGACATTGATAGCTGGATCAAACTGTAGAATCAGCCCTAATATCATTATGTGAGCAGACATAGAAGCAAAGACCTGGGCTCTAACTGCATTAGCCCTTACATATGCTGGTGTTAGCATGCATAGAACTAAGTGTTCTGGGAAATCAAGCATGCAAGTTACGCCACGTAAACTCATACCGTACATAGTGCACTATAATCTTTATTCATGCTGTTTTTAGGTAATCCATATTTCAACCAATGAAAAATACCCAGAGAGTAAATGCATACAGATAGGAGCTTTATTTATTTTTTTCCCATTTAGAACTTTTGTTCTGGTGATACTGCCATAGCTGTAGAGTGGGAAGATAATAATAATACACCTAGCTCACAAGACGAGACGATAAACAATATTTGTTTCATTACAATGAAACAAGATTTCAGCAATATGTGATAGAAATCTAAGAATCCTAGGTTTTATTTTTGTCCATATACATGTATACCTATATACACAGTAATGGATTTTACAAATCACAAACTCTGTTTTAAGGAATATGTAACTATTGTACAATGACTCAGGCAAGATTTTGCTAATCCATATGTTGACTTTCTAATTCTTAGGTATTCCTAAGACCAGAAAAGTACTGAAAATGCTCCCCTTTCTGCTTTCATATATACAAAACATGATTTATTTATATAAAAATATGTCTGAAGTTCAGTTCAATTTGGGATCATCCAGTTTAGGTGGGATCACTCCAATCATTTTAGATTTTGAAATACAGAAGTGCAAGTTCACATCTCAATAAAAACTGGGAATTGGTGCCAACTCAGAAGAGTTGGCACATATGCAAAGCATAAGACACCAACTTAAGCATCATTACTAACTAATGGCTAAGTATTTGTCATATTCTAACAATACTTTGTAACTTCTCTGTCACTCCATTACCATTTATTTTTCCAACCGAGTTCTCAAAAGGCTGCCACACAAACCCTTTTAAACTGCTTGGACTATGGGGGATTCTACAGTGCCTTTTGTATGAAAAAAAAAGTTGAAAACCTTGTATCATTTTCCTTTCACTTTGCAATAATGCACTACTTAATGTTGGTCAACAACATAAAATCCCAATAAAATACATTGAAGTTCTAAAGCACTGTAAAGCACTTGATGATTAAAGTGGATAGTATAGGTTGTGCTTCACTGTATGGGTTCACACATGAGCTGCACTTTAAAAAAAAATAATAATTGAAGATTGTTAGTCTCATAAAAATAACATTTGGCACACAGAACTTCCTAAAGATTTTTTCATGTTCCAAATAACTTAAAAGACACGGAAGATCATTGATTAAATTACTTTTTACTCATCGATCTGAAGCTTTCGTGTAACCTTTGTACATTCATTGAGAAACAGACAAAACAGATGAAGTATATATCATATTGATTCTTAGTCAACTTCTCCTTTTTATTTTATTGCTACTTTGCTGTAGAGTCAAATTTCATTACACCCTCTGGATCCATGTAATAGCACAAACTCATCTTTGTGTCACTAATAAAGTGATTACTTAGAGTGAGAAAAGGTCTGAAATGCTTCTTTCATGGCTTCTGGCTTGTAATTCCCTGAATTATTGGGAAAATATGAGTGACTGCGGTGTCAGAGAAGAACGAGAAGGGTGATTGTGTTTTTTGAGCAGTTCTGTAGCTCGCTGACCTTTTAGAGAAATGGATTGTTTTTTTCTTATATCGTGTACTTCATATAGACTCCATTCCTCTCAGTTCTGTTCTAAAGCATTATTGATTTTTGATAGTTTCATTACTCCATTTGAATGCTAAAACCACATTTCTATTTAAGAAAAAGAGAAGCCATGAAAAATATCATGTTTTTGTGTTATTGGATTTCTAAGATTAATGAATGCATTGCTAATGAATGAAGAAACTTATTTACCAGTTGCATTCCTAGCAGTTTGATCTCTGCTCCCGCCACATGCTGATGGTTCCTTGGTTACTCCACCTTGTTTGCTAGTATTTCCAACTGAATGAAATATTTGAAGAAAATACCTAAATGACTACAGACCACTGCTGTTTGTTCACCGTAGTGTATTAGATTTCTCACAGCTGGGTGTTTAGGGTTCCTGCTGGTGGGAATGAGTTTTAACTTCACCACTATGGTTCCATGAGGCTGTGCAAAGCCGCTGATCGTCTGCACTTAAATATAATCTGTTAAGGGGATGTTATTAAAAAAACATTATTAGGGCAAATATAGAAGCTATTAAAACCATTTTCTGTTGGTGATTTAGTTTATATTGGCATTGTTGGTAAATGTAGCTTGATGGCAAATGAAACTTGGTAAATCATATATTCTAACATTAATTTTTGATCTTGAACAACCCAACTAATTCAGTTAAGAAAAAATACCCTTCAGATTTACTAAGTTTAATCTAGTGTTAGTCCAGCAAACTAAAAACATAAATGTTGAGGTCTTGCTCAGATCAGGGGTCATCAAATATAAGCTTTGAGGGCAGATGTCCTGCAACTTGTAGATTTGTTCCTGGTCCAACATGTCTTAATCTAATGACTGAATTACCTCCTGAAGAGTACATCAAGCATGTACGAGTACAATCTGAGTATGTTGTAACAGAGATGCGTCAAAAAGTTGCAGGACATTGACCCTCAAGGCCTGGATTTGAAGACCCCTGCTTTAGATCAAAGAGTATTTATGTTTTTAAAATTACCTAGTCAAAGTCATGACCAAGAGCCAACTGAGAGTCAGTGGCAAGATTTGGAAACGAATCCAGCCTGACTGGTCTTGCACTTTTTTTTGCTAAAAACTAAACATGTTTGTGCAAAGCTGGTGTTTTGCTGGTGAAAGACTTGCTGCTGTAATTGGTACAAAAGCTGCTTCTAAACGGTATCGACTCAGAGAGATTGAATACAAAAGCATGCCACACTTCACATTTGTATTTGTAAAGACAAGGTTTTAAGCCACCTATCTGTTTTTCTTTCATGCACTGCTATGTTCATCTTTGTTATTGCATAGGCGCATGTCAGAAAGCAGACTCAAACTCTGTAGGAAATTAATAAATCACTGAGAGGTTTTATTGATTAACTTCTTTTTATGCAATTAATTAAATATCAAAACACAAAATAAAAGATCATTGTCATAGCTTTGTAGGTTACATAAGGCTGTTGACTTTTTAATGATGAAATGTTTTAGAAGTTTGTGAATTATTTATATATATATATATATATGTATGTATATATATATATATATATATATATATATATATATATATATGAATTACCTCCTGATGAGTACATCAAGCATGTATGAGTACAATCTGAGTATGTTGTAACAGAGATGCGTCAAAAAGTTGCAGGACTTTTTGCAGGACTTTTTTTTTATGAAAAAAAAAATGTATGTGTATATATATATATATATATATATATATATATATATATATATATATATATATATATATATATATATATATAGACACCAGTCTACCACCCGGGAGACTGGGGTTCGAATCCGGGCTGGGGCGAGTTACAACAGTGCAATTGAGCTATGCAGTGTGGGTCCTTAGGCAAGACCCTTGGAGCTATATAGCCTACCTCATACCATGAGAGACATTGATACGCATAACATGCCGGCTCAGACGTCGCCCGGCCAAACAAGGTCTGCGTCAGGTGCTGGGGAACCAGAGCACCTTGATGAAAAATGGGCTACTGGAACAAGACGGAAATGGGCGAGAGACGAAAACATGGATCTGTTGGAATGCTACTACTCAAGTAACCCTAGTCAGAGGGGTTACATGCAAAGACTGAGGGTGGAATGGTTACTTCGACACCCACAGTCTACAATGACTGCCAAACAACTAGTAGCTCAGTGTTCCAACATCCGCAAACGGCAACTGCTATCACAACTTGAGATTGACGAGGTACAACACAAATGCTACGGCAAAAGGGAGGAGCCCAAAGATAAGGTCAGGGGGGAGTTAACTACTCCCCACCCCGAGACTGGGTATGCAGCCCCAGTAATGAACGAACTATCAAAGCTGAACGAGACAGCAACTGACCTGAGAGAGAATCGTGGCCCGAATGAACACCAGGCAACCCCGACGCCAATTACAACGGCTGAGTGAAGTACCATCAGAAAGTCTCATTCAAGATGTGAATGCAGCATTGAGAACAATCCCTACCATAACAGAAACCAATGAGCTGATATACAACTCAGCATCAGTGATCCTTGAAATAAGAGCAACTATGAGACCCAATATCCATCATGGAAAAGACGGTTGATCTTAGCCTGGTTTTTTTTTGTCAAATAACTAATTCCCCTGATGAGTTTTGCATTGTTTCACATGGCTTTCATAGCTCCACTGAGTACTGAAACAGTGATGACCTAATTTGAAAATATTTGTAATACCAACTGTAGTCTTCATACTTGGCTTATATAAGAGAGTTTACTAATGTAAACAATACATTCACGTTTCATTAAAACTCGGATCTATGTCATCTATGTTCTTGTTGCTGTTGGTAACAGAAGAGAGAAGTGTGTTGCAACATCTACTTTGTAAACTTTTTTTTTTCTTTTTTTGGAACTGGACAAGGCTCCTTGAAGTTGATTGGTTGGTTTTTTGTTAGTCTGTTTGGAAATTAAAGCAGAAAAAGAAAAACTATCAGTTTCTCCCTTTATTATTATTATTTATTATTATTGATTTAGTATATTTATATATTATAATATTACAGGACTGTTTTTCTTGTGTTCTTGTTGTCTTTCACCAAGGAGTCGTACAGTGTCGAGTGCTTTGGACACATTTTGTGCTGATATGTGTGCAGACCTTAGTTATTTTGGATCTAACTGCAATTATTTGTGAACAAAGATAAAGTAATGCAAAAGGTTTTATTTCTCATGGAATTGCATTATTCCATGAGAAATAAATGGAATAATGACCCCCCCGTCAAACATAGAGGCTCAAATAAATGCAGTAAGTTTTGGTTAAACTTCCTCCCACACAATGCCAGTTTGGTACGTCAGGTGAGATTAATAGTTTTTCAAACTCACTGCAGCAGTTACAACACCTGTAGAATCTTTGTTGCATTACTTTAGCTTAGCTACTCTAAGAAGTTGTCTCTTAACATAAAGCAAGAGCAGGTCTGCATCATGCGCTGCAGTCAATACAACATAAATAACTTGACAGTGATGCAGGCAGGTGTTGCTACCAAATAATGTGGATTATTTTAAATATAGGCTAAAGCATTATTATTTAATTTAAAACCCTGTTAGGGGGAATAGGCAAAACTTCCAGCAAAGTTTTGGAAGGTTTTCAAAGGAAACCAACATTGTTTAGCAATTGAAAATAATTTTGTGCATCCTTGCTGACGTTAAACAGTGAATGTTTAGTCCTATTTTTGTCAGACAGCAAAATAAGGTTATAGGTCATTTTACACAGTGTATCCAATTATCTGGTTTTAACTGTATGTTGAATTAATATGCACTGACTGAGAGTTGATTGGACCTTTCTGTGCACATTCACAGCCAAACCAGAGAGAACGTACCAGATTTTAAATTTAGAAAATTGCCTTTCACCCTTTCCATCTCTCCCCTTTCTCAACTGTCTTTTCATATCTCCCTTTGTGCTCCACTGTAGAGCAACAGATAACAAAGTGCAATCATGTTCAATGAACCTAAATGGAGCAAGTGAACAGTCACACCACTAAATATCTGAAAATAAGCTGCTGGAAATATGATGTTTGTCATGAGATAGTTTAACCAACTGGAACTGTAAGTTGAACCAACAGTTGCCTCAGTTTGCAGAATTACAATTGGCCTGGCCTCAAACAGAAGAAGAACAATCTCTCATCTGAAGTTATACCTGAAATAATTCCTTCAGGAAAAGGTTAATTTGCAAGTACATCGATTTTTGCACCAGTTTATCAAAGATATTGCCGGCATCTACAGTTTCATGGTTCATCATAGTTTCTGTCAGCCTGTTAGGTTATTTTATAAACTTTGATTTTTACAGATTTACAAAATACATTTTCTTCTGAGTCAATATGGAATGAAAAGTTTCATTATAAAATATACTCATTGTTATTCCTTTTTCATTTGAATTTTTTTTTTTTTTTTTACTAAAATTGTGATTAAATTTGCTTTATATATTTAAAATCAGAAGTTATACTCTATCTGTGTACCTTAAATCTTATGACTTGGATGGTCTTTTCATGGCTCTTCACGCCCTTCCAAAGGAGAAGTAGCCTTGCCTTTCATGTCCCCAGGCTGCTGAAGGTGTGATATCTCATAGTTCAGGGTATCCTTTTTAACACAAGTTTATGGTCAATTTCGCTCTGTCATGATTTATTCCCTTCTCACAGAGAACTAACTGTTCTCACACTTCCGCAAAATGTCTCCTGCCATACTCTCACAGGCTTCAAGCAAATACAGGAAAAAAGGAGACACACATATATTTGCTCTATTGAACAAAAGACACAAACCAACAAGATTGTCTCGAGTTCATTTTGGAAACAAAACAAAAAAACAGTCTATTATGGTTTTTATGTTGCATAAGTTGAATAATTAATTATTTCATGGCGATTACTCAAGCAGATCAGAAGCCCCCCAAAATAATATGCTAATTTAAACCGTGTGAGCACAGGGAAAAATTATTTAATAATATTCAAATATTCTTTGTTAGCCTCACCTTTTACCTAATCCTTTCTGAAAACTGCTTTACATTAACTATAGACAGAAGGGTGTTTGCAGGACAGAAGTTGGGGGAATAATTACAGCCTCAAAAAAATGACAACCCAGCTGTCTGATTTTATCTCTGTGTAAAACACCTAGAATCCTTCTTGTCACCCTAGAACAGAAGGAGCCTCCTGCACTCACAAGGTGTGACTGAAAAGCCTTGGCAAGTGTTAACATTTACATATCTTACTTGTGTAACACTTTCTTGAGTTTTGTCAGAGAACTAAATCGTCTTTTGTAAGATTGTCCTGGAAAATAAATCGCCTGCTCAGGAGCACACTAGCTAGTTGAATGAAGCAGGACTCACAGACACACAGATGCCTGACAATCAGTTATGTTAACACTATAATGATAAAGTTTCTGAGGCTAATGTGTTTCTGGCATTTGAGTTTCTGCAAGATGCCGTTTTTTAAAATGCACCCTGGGTTGATGCAGTGGACTAATAAAGCTCTGCTGTGATCTGGTGTCACCCGTCGTGCTTTGAATTAAGCCCAGGATGGTGCTTATTCTGGAAGCTTGCACCGTAAGTTCTTGGAAACACAAATTTGAAAGTGCCTCCTGGTTTCCAGTTTTGGAATTGAGCTTTTTCATCACAGCAGCCTGTGCTCTGAGAATGAGTGATCAGTAACTCAGGTGTTTGTAGAGGTTTAAGGCTGCGCAGGCACTGCACTGCACTGCTATCCGGTTTTATTAGCAATGATCCCCACACCAATTAGGTGAAACATTTTGACCATTTACAGGTGAAGTTATTTCTTTATGGTGCCTGCTAGTGCTTGCTATGTATTAAGCATTAAGTAGATTTTTTTTTTTTAATCCAAAAAATGCACTAAAAGCAAGAAAAAAAGGGTAAGCAATGTGGATTTGAGTGAGTCTGATAAAGACTAAATTGTGATGGCCAGACGATTGAGTGAGAGTCATGAGTTGTCAAGGCTCATTTACCAGCTTAGGCTGGTCTGTGTGGTCTGGTCCAACAGTTACAGTTGCTGAAATTGCTGGAAAAAAAGAGTTTGAGCAACACTGTTCTGCACAGCTGCAGCAGAGTTAAGACGCCCATGACCCTCGACTACTGCTGAATGCAACAATTATGGACATGTTGGCATCGGATTTAGACCACTGAGCAGTAGAAAGCTGTCCTGGACTTTTCTACTACCCAATGAAGGAAATGTAATTCCTCCATTGGGATGCTTTGAACAATGTTCTGCTGGAAAACATTTAGATTTATTTACTGATATACGTTGGGGTTTTCATTGGTCTGATGTAATATTCCAGTCTTAAATGCTGTACTTTCAATCCTCTATTGCAGTGGACTTTTTTTTTTTTTACTAAGAGAATACACTTTGTCACAAAACAAGAGTGGTTCAGGAAGGGTTTGAGGAGCCCAGCAACAAGCTTGTGATCACAGCTTGGTCTCAATACGTCCCAGATCCCAATCTAATTGATCATCGGTCGGATGTGCTGATCAAACAAATACAACCCATAGATGCCCCACCTCCTACTTACACAACTTAAAACATCTAGTGACATCCCAGGGTTTTAGTCCAGGCCTTGATGTTTCAAAGTTGCTTGGCAACAAAAGGGAGTTGCCATCCATAAGTTCTAGTGTTTATTTTAAATGTCACTCCTAAAATGCTTTCATCTCACACATAGGTTCTGTGTGGACGTCGATATCATTGTGGTAGTTAAGAGGTTAAACTGTTATCAGTCATCTTTACAGTCCCCAACGCTCAAATTTCCTCCTGAGGTCATGAAAAGAACCTATGTCAAAATATCCATATTTGTATCAGAAATATCTTGCTCAAGTATTTTTTGGAGTTTATATCCAAGTTGACTGGAGGTTGACATCAAAACAGGTAGAACTTTGCACATAATTCACACAGTTCATTTGAACATTTTGTTCAAACATTACAAAATGTTCAGGTCAAAAACATGAGAGAGAGCAGGAAAAGATGCGCTTCTAAACAAGAACATCAAGATCCTTTTGTGTTATCGCAAATTTGCTCTTAAACTTTAAAGTTATAGTTAAGACGTCAAATTAGTCTTACAGTACATAATATTTTCAGCATGCAGTGCTTAATAAGAGATAAAGTAGACTCTGCCCTCCAGCAATTTGCATAGTTTTTTTTGTTTGTTTTTTTTCCGAGTCCTTATGAGTATGTCAGTGTATGCCCTGCAAATGGAGGACAAATTATCCCAGCATTATATTAAAAATGCTCACGTAACAGCCACAATCACTGTACACTGCAACAATTTATATATATATGTACAATAATTTTTTTTGATGGCATATATGTAAATCCAGTTTACTCTTCTGATACTGTTATCAGGGATGTTTTTCCTCTGTAACCACATAGGCACAAAGCTGTTTCAGTGGCAGGAACAAGCCGCTGCTCAGTGGTACAGTGCAACATAAATTATTCTGCCCTGTAGGCTTCCAGCCCCTGAGTTCCAGTGCATATCGAGGGGATAGGATGAAGTGAACCAAATAAGAAAATAAGTTTGCCTTATACATGCATTTCCATTTGACAGTTTGACATTTTACATTAGTCTTACCTTGAAAGTACAGAGTTGCTTACGAATCGTTAATGCCTATGAATGTGAATAACATTTTGAGTGCAGGGAGGGGCGGAAAGATTTTATTTAAATTTTATTAGAAGCAGTTGGTGGCAAGTTGTGAGTGGCATTCTGTTTAGTCTTCAGCAGTGGTTTTGCCCGTATAATTCATTTTCAGGCAAAGATGCTCACACAATAAAAACAAAATGTGGAGTCTTTTTTTTTTTTTAATTATGAAACTTTATTTGTAGTTCAGTAAGATCCTGTGCCACAAAACATGATGTTTCGTTTACAAAATATGATTTATAGACACTTGTATAGTACTGTACACAGACTGCAGAAAAAAAAAAGATACATTAGTTGTAATTTTTTGGAAGGAGACAAAGAAACATTAAAATGTTACCTATTGGCACTTCTGCATTTACAAAAACGTGTTCAGTTCTGTACATATAAAGACAGAACCCCAGCAACCTGAAGTAAACATGTTATGCATATTGCCTCAGACATGGACTTGATGGGTGTTTTTATTGGAGAATTGAAAGGTTCTCCAATAAAATATATAAGTAAAATAAATAATGCACGGAGACGTAATTCCTGCTGCTAGGCCATAGACGAGCCGGAGATTTATTACACTACCACGGATTTCTCATTAGTTTCATCAGTTCAATACTCAAAAATCTTCCAAAGTCTCAACAAAAAATCTCCCCGTATTCTTAACATCACCCTTTTTTATACACTCTCATCTTCACTGATGTGAGTTTGGAAAGTTTCAACCAATGGCGTTGCTACCCTTGATTTGCGTAAAGATTCTGCTGTGCCTTATACTAAGTGTGTGTTGGACGACCTGTAAAAAATATTTGAGACCTCATGAACTCAACATCTGCTCCATTTCAGAATTGCTGAATAGGACAATTTATCTCAAATTGTTGTTCTTATCTGTCCAACAGCCTTGCTTTTCAAGTCATTTTTTTGGTTCCATTTGCGCTTTGCACGCAAATGGAAGGAAAGGAGTCGGGTCAGTTTCACCTAGAGAGGTGCCAAAATCCTTTCGCAAAAACAACTCCTTAAATAGTATTTCCGCTCTTACATTTGACGTATCGTACAGCATTATATTTGTGTTGAAGTGAATTATGAGAATGAAAAATAAATTGTTCTGTGCACATTTAAATCTCACACAAGCTTGCTCAGTAGTGTTCTATGCCAGCGCTCAACTCTGATAAACTCTTGACGCGACTGCTTGAGGCAGAGAGGAAATTAGTATTGAGAAAAGGTACGTATAGGTGGGTTTTCTCCTCGGTCTTCCTCCAAAGATTCACAGTAAAATAATTAAATATTTATTTTGGATATAGCACAAATGACACAGTCAGTTTTGTGCTATCTTACACAGTAAAACCAGCGGACCAAATGTGCTAGTCTTTGAATAATGTCGTGACCAGAGGTTAGCTTGATGGTTTAGTGATGGGCTGGACTCTGCTAAGTCATGGGGCAGTGCCTGCCAATTGGGATTTAATAATCGAGAGGTCTTTGAATCAGCGTGTGTCCCTGACAACAAGTAAACATCTACGTATTATCAGAAAATGACTATATGTTGTTTTGTTTGCTTTGTTTCTTTTTTCCAACACTTGGACTGTTTCTAGAAGCAGTAGAGACTCAAATGAAAGTACAAAAACATGTAGAAAGAGAAGTTTGCATAATAGGTCCACTTTAATTATATATTCATATATATTTTACTGCTATAGCCATCTATAGTAATGCTAAGCCTATTCAGCCAAACAAAAGTTAACTTAGGAAAAAGGCTAAAAATAAAGAAACACTATAACACAGCAATCATGGAGGGTGACAAAAAGGGGCAAAGTCAGAAAGAGAAGGTTGCAAGGAAGCTTCTGTAACTGTGACCTACCTTGAGTAAGTGCTGCAAGAGAGAAGGACTAATTAATGGCTTAAAGATGGCTTTTTCCTCTAAAACCGCCTTTGGGTGATTACTCACCTAAATGCTGGAGCTGTCACAAAGATAGGTTGAGTCCACATGAAGCCTTAGTCTAACACATGCATTCCACATCATAAGTCATTTCTGATTATCTCATTAATTACAGCACTAATATAATTAGAATTATGAGGCTTCAAATTCAAGCAATTGTGAAATGAAGCAATTAGTATTTTTTTAATGTGTCTTAAATTAAAATTATGTCGTTGCTCTTGGGTAGATTAAGTCTTGCCCTCTTAATTATAGGATGCATGTACAGTTGGACAATATTCTATCAATAAGCAAAACACTTAATTTCAGTAGAATGTGGATTTTCTTCTTTCGGGGAGGAGGAACATTTTTCTCAAAGTAATAAATGAGACCAGTGCATGTCGGGGCCCTTAAAAAAAAAAAAGCAATGCTCTGCCCCAGTGACTACCAAGACCTTTGGCTTGGGATGAATATGCAATTATTTAAGTTCCAGTCTCAACCTTTATCACAGCTTTAAAATCAGTCAGAGCACCGACATGAGAAAAGACATTTGGGCTTCAGCTGCTGATATGTACAAGGTGGAGATAAGAAAACAAAAGAAAATTATTGAAACTAATCAATCATGCTGTAATTACTGATGCATGAAACCAAGCAAATAGACCGTCATGGCCTTTCACATTAACTTGTAAGAGATAAAGGGAAACAGGCTCTGCGTCACTGTTTATATGTTTACTTTGAATGGGGCTTTCAGGGAGCATTGTTCAATTCAACTACTTTGCATTGTTTATTAATGATATCCAAAACAAGACTTTTTAAAATTGGCATCAGAGTTTCCGACAAAGCACAAGTCCTCGTTCAACACAAAAGGCATTTTTGTTGTCAGTGTATTGTCTATGACTTTATATCGGTCATGCCCCCAGTTAAAAAAATAAAAAATAAAAAAAGTCATCTGTGATTTTGCATGAAATATCAAAACAGCTAAAGAAAGAACATAAAGCTACATTACCAATTGTACCAATATATGACAAAGATAAATAGGTTACTGTAACTGCTGAAGTCTAAAATCTGTTGCTTTTTTTTTCTTTCTTCTACAGTGTAGTCACAGTTCAAGTATTGCGTGACATTTTTTTCACTACTAAGATGCTGCCACACTGTTTTTAATCAGGTCATGTATGCTGGCAAGGCAACAAAAAAAGCATATGACTCCTGCCATGTATACTAAAACCCGGAGTGATTCATTTCTCTGGCAGATTTAGATTAAAAATTATTTTTGTCAACCAAGTTTTGGATAGGAAATGAGAAAGACATCTTTCAAAAGATAACATGGAGATGTGAAAAAAATATAATTTAAGAAATACATAGTTTTAATATACCTACGTTTCAGTGGGAGATGACTTGCTGAAATGTATTTGTACCCTTGTTCAATAATTGAAACATTTTTATTGGCAGCAATTTAACACTCACGGTAAATTTTTTGCACGTCACCATTGGTCTGGCTGGGCCTCTCCAAAATGTTTATTTTCTTTCCAATCATGCACATGTTTTTCTGGGACATAGTGCATTTGACTTATGGACCAGCGATAACAGACCCTGGACTGTTAGTAGTTAACAACAATATGTTGGTTGCTGCTGTAGCATCATAATAATGACCACACCGATGTCAAACAGAAATCTGCAAATGGCTAACTAGACTTGACTTAGTTCTGATATCTGTTTGCCTCACAGCTGAAATGTGTCTGGTTTTTCAACATAGAACACATCCCACTTGGTTCATATAGATATTTAACAATGTTGAATATCACTAGTTATTGACCTCATTCTGCTTCTGCTTGAACAATAATGCATGTTCCGCCCCATGTGACGTAAATTTCATTCCTCGTTCAGTTAAAACTTGCTTAGACTTGCTGTTCAAATATCTGACACCTGATTTTGAATTCTGTGATTTATTATTGCGTAGTTTATGCTGAGTTTTTATTCTTTAAGCACACATTAATGTGTATGGAAAATGTATAAGGAATGCTTTCTGTCTACGGAGTATGTTCAGGGTCATATATGATGAATAAATATTTACATACATAAATGTGATGAGTTTTGCATAAAAAAAAAGCAAAACAAAAATATAAAAAATGGAACAAAACAGTTAAACACGGCTTATTGGCTAAGTAGAAGTTGGTAGGATGGTGATGTTTTTGAGGAGTTCAGTGACAAGAATTCACAATTATTTTGATGTTGGTTAGGTTCTGTGTGTCTTTCTTTTCTTCTTACATTATTGCATGTCAAGTGGTTTTTAGGACTGTGTGTTCCAGCTGCATCATCCGTTTTTATATACTTAGCTGTCATATTAAGTAGTCAAAGGCAAAGTAGCAGTGGTTGGACATCTTTTGCCTTTGGTCAAGATGCTGTTTAGTACACATTTTTAAAGACCTTAATCCACCATTCACTAAGTTTGCATAATAGATACTTTAAATCCTGGAGCCAAGAATTAATATATTCTAACAAGGGGGGAAAAAATGTAAATGAATGCGCAAAAATATGTGATACTGTAAATGGAATAATGAATTTGAGTCCAGCTGAAGGATTAAAAAAAAGAAAAAGGTAAGAAAGAAACAATAGAAAGAAATAATGTTCTATATTAAATCACGTGTAAGAGATTTAATATGAGACTCATTGATTTCTCTTATCGATTGTGAAACCTAGCCTCAAGTGATGGATGTTTGACAGGAAAATGTGAATACAAAAATGAAGTGGCAGAGGGAAAGGATATTATCATCATGCATAACATGCCGTTCCGCAATGGGATGTGCTCAGTTTTACCAATACGATCCCACCAGTACCAAGAGCCACAATCCATTTCATTTGATTGCACTTTGCTGACAAATAAATGCAGGTCTAACAGGTGAGAGTGTGAGAGGGTGAGGCTCAAGATGCAACTATGCAGTGAAAATGCATTGTGGCTGGCTACTGTATAACTGATAAACAGAGGCATCTCAATTGTGCCCTTTGAAGCGGTGCAGTGATAACTGGATTATCACCAGACAATCTGGCTCCATTACAAATGAGCCTCCCTCATTCAGAGCTGCAGATGCAGGGCCACAGTGCCTTTTGAACAGGATCGCTTGTCTTTCGTCTTCCCAATGCCATGTTTACTGAAGCAAGGGGTTCCAATAATTTGACAGTGTGGTGAAAATACTGAATCCTATGTTTCCATTTGGGTAAAAATTACGCCTGGGACAGTATTTGACATATGTCGTGTTCCCTCATCATATCTTGTTACTGTGTATTAATGGTTCATAATTTTCACTTGGAGGCTTGCAAAAGGTAATTCTTCTTAAAGGTGTAAAGTCAATGAGATGGATGTTAAAAAAAAAATTGTCCAACCTTCAAATATTTTTGCCATATTTGGCTATTGGCTAAAAGTTTTAAAATGCCTAGATAATAAAAATGGGGTAGAGATATTGTTGAAATTCAGGTGATACTAGGAAAGCTTCTATGTATTTTGGCAAAGATTCTTTATCTTCCAACGACCCAGTAATGCAATCCTGAGGATTTCTTTTATGATCTTTTGCACATGCGCAGGTGTGCATGTACATCCCATTAGTTCTCATTTGCCATAAATGGCAATGAATCAAATAAATGTGTGGATTCATTCACTGCCAGACCTGAAAGGAGAAATATGTAGGAACAAAAACGCATACGTCCCTTGACAATTTCACTCATAAAAGGCTTTTTTCTTACCTTTTATTTTTTTTTCTCATTTATAGTCAAGTCTCTTTTTGTTTGTTTTTTTGTTGTTTTTTTTTTGCGAAGGTACGTAAGGCTTTGAGTTGGATTCAGATGCATTCATACGTTTGTTTGTGTATTTACTTTATTGTCCTAATTTACATTTTTCCTCTCTTCTCTTCCACATGTGCTGTTCGTTGTGATCTCTTAATCATCCTTACAGGTAAGTGTTTTTTTTTTTTAAGTCATCTTAGCTTTCATCATCTTTGCCAATTTAAAAACCAGCATTGTGTGTTATGTCGATAAAACATAAATATGAAGAATAGAAGCATTGTGTTGGGAGCTTTACAGGACAAAAATAAATCTTCAAAGCTGAGAATACACAGACACAAAATACAGTTATTTGGTTTATCTAGTTTTATAAATGGATTGGATTGCTGATTTTTTATATGTTTTAATATTACTTTTAAAAAAAAAGAAAATAAGTTCAGAGACTTATACGGAAGAAGATTAGGGCCACTGGAAAAAAGAAAAGAAAAATCTGACTTTAATCTCAGAATTCTGACTTTAATCTCAGAATTCTAAAGTCAGAACTGTTTTTTTTTACAGTGGCCCCAATCCGCTTCCATAGACTTAAGAGGAGATCTTGCTTCATAAAAAAACTTAACTCTTAGAAATTTGACTTCACAAATATCTGTAGTTTTATAAACATAACAAAAACAAAAAAACAAAAAACCGGGGGTTAAAGTTATTCTACAAATCTCTCAAAACCATGTAGCCTTCTTCTGCTGCTTTATTCTGCTAATAGAAATTCAGAAGTCTGAATTGAATTGATACAGTATCTCATTAAATGCATAACAACAAAAAGAGACCACAGAGGCAGAGACCCTCTGTTGCTCCTTGTTGTTTGTATTTATGGCTGATTTAATGAGAACTCCAGCAGTCGGTCCTTTTGATCAATGTGTGTTCGTGTCACAGTCTCAGGTTGGGGTCGTGTCAGGACTGGGGTTGACGTTTCATGCCGACTTCCATTAGTCTGTAAAGTTTTAAAAGGATTCTTTTAGATGAAAAAAATTATTCATGCTGATTTTACTCATGTTTGACAGCAAAAAAAAAAAAAAAAAAAGCTATGCAATGGTGCAAATTCCCATTGAATCATGTCATCATTCTAAGACTGCTCAAACCAAACAGCATTCAGATATGAAATTGTGAAATGCTATAAGCACTGCTGGGGAAAAAAAGTTTGATCCTGCACTTTATTTTTTCACCCTTCAGTTTGTTTGTTCTCCTGTGCTAGAGACACAAGTACTTTTTATTTTGGTCATACTACTCTTCAATCAGCTCATGGGGGAGAGAAGGTTGGAAGTTGTTAGTATACTGAGCTGTTCTACTTTTGGCCAGTTGTGGTTGAACTTCGTTGTGTTTTTTATTCAATTTTTATTTTTGGAGAAGCAAGTGTTGCAGACCCTACTGTGTGCAAAGTTGACCGTTACTACTTTTTTCTCATACATGCGAGGAGTTGTTGGAAAACCTTCCAGATACTTTGAAATAGCACATTCAAACTGTGAGACTGTCATGAATCCCCTTTGGTTCCTCATTGTTTTGGCACTCAGACATAATCTTTACAAGGTTTAGATAGCTTTTTCTGCCATTTTTATATTCTTGGGATAACAATCTCCCATACCGGGCCATGTCTGAAGTAAAGAAATATACGGCCTGCCATCGCTTGTCAGTGCATCGACTCAGTGGAAGGGGGCCCTGAATGGCGTCCCCGTAGATTTGAGGCAGCTGCTCTTCTTTTGTATGCAAGGGGATCCCAGAGGGGGACGGGTATATTGAGTTTGTTTTGAAAATGATGCTTCCATTAGATGAGAGTCAGTCATCTAGTTCAGCGCTGACTCTGGCAGAATGCCTGATTCAAAATCACTTTCTGGGCAAGTAAGATGGAGCCCAGCAAGATTTAAAGGAACCTGAAAATCATATCATCCAAACTGTGAATGATATTAAAAGCTGCATTTTTGCCGCAATAATAAGCCTGGAAAATATTTGAGACCTTGATGTTCAACAATAGTGTGACTTTTACTTATACCTTTCCAGTGATTGGATTCGGAATTTAACATGCATTGCTTTGTCTCAGTTTTTAGTATATTTTCTAATCCTCTGTGAGTAACTCAAATTCCATCTCCACTAGTTTGTGATGTGGAAAAGCCGCTAAAGCCTGCACTGGGTTCCAGCTGTCTGCGCCTCTTTGATATAGTAATCAGGTTGCATGACGTTGTGTTTAAGCCAAGGAATAAACACATTAATAAACATTATGCCGTAACAACAATTCAAAGGTTCTCATTGCTTTGTGTCAGATTCTAATTAAAATCCCTTTTTGTCAGTGTTTTGCATTCATTATTTTGAATTTCTGACCTTTTTCCCCGCAGCCAGCCAGCCACTCTCCCGATTTGTGCTCTGAACTTGCATTATAAAAACAGATTAAGCCGTGGTCTTTGTTTTGTTGTTGATTTGCATTGCATATATAATGGATTAGTAAAACAAAATGGGGTCCTTATGGTCTCCAAGGGCCCATCTGATCAGCCTGTCCTTTCAGACAAATCCATCCCTTTGCAAATTTAGTCCAGACCAAAATTACATATTATAGCACATTCAAGCTTGAATTTAATACAACCCAGAATAATAGCTTATGCAAATTATGGCTCTATAGCTGTAAGAAAAATCATGGAAATTACATTTGCTAATATAGAAAACAACAAGATCATAAAAAATAAGCACTCAGTCAACAGAGAGCGGAGCAGTGATAACCAGGAATCAAAGTACAACATATAGGAAGTGCATATAATATGACACTTCACCTATAAATCACGGCCAAGGCCTACATTGTAAGAGTTACTGTTCCTCCGCAGCCTCATCTCCAAACTCCTCTCTTAAAAAATGGAAGCACTGTAAATTTGACATGTTATGAGTCAGCACTAAAGCAAAGCCATGAAATAAAACAGGTAAGGCATGAAGAATGATCCTGCTCACATCTTACCGTTTCCAACTTCAACAACTCCTATTATGAAAGTATATCTTTACAGTAGGATATACAGCACCTCTATGGACTGACTGTAAAGTAATACTTTAGAAGTAGTATTTTCAATATACCTTTAAATGGCTGATGACATATTCATCATCACTTTCCAGACCACTTTTTAAAAATTCTTTCTCAAATATATTGTTTTATTTATTTTTTATATGCAAATCTGTGAACACTGATGCGATTGCAACCATAGTTATGCCACTTGAATTGTTTCTATATTTTTATTTATAACCATTAGTCATTCAATCCATCTAACATTCATGTTGGAAGAAAGTCACAAGGAGTCTTCCATTTTACTCTTGCCAGAAGAGACCAAATTGAAACTTTCTTGTTTAAATATTAAATGCTGTTTCTGGCAGATTAGCCACATGACACATCACTCTGAACACACCATCCCAAAGACACACAAGACGACAATAGTCTATTTTACCTTTCCAATTATCATGATGGTGGCTGCATGTTGATTGCAAGCTGATAGTCATTTCAGTATCCTCAAACAATACACGTTGTTGTTGTAATGTTACAAAATGTTGATTATTTCAAGGGCCATGAAAACTTTTGAATATTACAATAGCAATACATTGAACCAAAAGTAATCATTGCTGGGGAGGTTGATTAATATATACAGAACAGGTGGCTGATTGGAAACTGTGCAGCTGAGAGGACGGATCTAAATTAAAGCAAAGGTGGGAGAATCAGAAAACAAACGGGAACTTAAAGTGCAGCTCAATGGATGAGAATGAATAAACTAATATAACGCATAAACTAAAATGGCAGGATATGAACAACTAAACAGTAAAGATATAATCAAAACAGAAAACACCAATAAAACTAAAAGTTCACACAACTAAGGATCCTGACATTCTCTCCATAAGGTTAATGGAACCGGCACGGATTACCTTTTCTATTGGCTAAGAAGCCTCGACTAAAGATACTTTATTCATCCAAGGGTGTATTGTGCAAAGGCTGCATGCTGTTCTCTATTATGTTAAGTGCCTTATGTAATAATCTTTTTACAGACATCATAAGGGGATCCATAGCAGTGCTTGGGATAAAAAGCAACTACAAAAATATTGTCTAAAAAATTAATAACATATCAGTAATTAAAAGCAAAACTAGAACTTCTGTGCCCAATGTTCTATAACTTCCTTTGTATTAAAGTAGTGCAAATTGTAACTGCTGTAATAATCTTGATTCCACATGTGCTTAGAAAAAAAAAATTAGGATGTCAAATGTGAGCTATCTTAGTCCAAACTGTGATTAAAAGCCCAGTTTCACTTTATTTGAATTAGTTATATGACCAAGGCAATGATCAAAACTTTTCAAATGACTCTGGGGAAAAAGATCATTTCGTTTTCAAAACGCATTCTTCTAGGATGTATTAAAATTCAAGACAGTTAGTGCCTTGAAGGCCTGGAGATAAAGAAAGGCATGATGTTTATTGCATAAGAGCCATTTCTTGTTTAATTAGGTGTCTTGTTCTTATTTATTTTAATAGGGGTTCAAGGGAACAGTTTTTATTGCTGCTCATTGTCTGAAAATTATTTGCAATTAGAAATATGTACCACACGTCCTGGTTCATAGTTACTAAAAGACTCACGTCCGATGTCTGATATGAAGTTTGGCTTTGACGTTCTAAGTATGTGCTGATCTGGAATCTTTGACAGAAAATGTAGATGTAGAGCTATCCTACCTACTTCTTGAGGACGAGTCAGTTGTCAGTCTGAAAACTGACATCTAGTCAGACTTAATATAACAGTTTCTCTCTGTAGAGATTTAGTTTTTTGTTCTTTTAAAATAGATTCATAAATGTTGATACATTTCAGATGTTTCCACACCGGTACCACTAGTGTCAAGTTGGAAAAACTTGAAGAAGAAGAATAGGATTTTGCATATTGTTTTTATACATTTTTATACATTTTTGGTGCCAAAGAACAACCAACAAGATGAACTAATATTAAAAAAAAGTAAAAAGAAAGTCAGAAAATCAGTGCTGCTTTTTGCAATAATTATTTCTTAAAAAAAAATAAAAAATCACACGACCAACCCATTAAACTGAGAAAAGAATGAGCTAAAATAAATAAATTTCTGGACAAAATAAATATAATCTAAATGTTAACCAACAGCAAAAACACACAGCTTTTGGAATATTACATTTCTACACTCAGATCAATAAAATAATACATTACATATATATAATTATATAAAGATTAGCTTGATAGTCAAATTAATTTCACTTATAAGTATAAGTCAAATATAATATCTTTGCATTTTTTTTTATATAAAATGTTAGTTAAAGAATCTTGAATGGACCTATTATTCAAAATTCACTTTTTGGACAATTTTGTACTTCCATTTGTGTCTTTAAAAAAAAAAAAAAAACACTCATCCATTTTTTATCAATACTTGAAAGTTTTTTGGTTTCTGGAAAACAAGCTCAATTATTAAGTCACAGTTGGCTGGCACTACCTGTTACATAGCAACCCTAGCCAAGCCCTACCCCTCACCTATCAGTTGCAGCATGTTTGGACCGGTGGTGCTATTGGTGTATTTGCTGTACAATGGCTTCTGGAAAAAAATAAAAAAACATGTATTGTTGTTGACTTACCGTTCAGAAACCACTTGCTTCATCCTTGATGGTTAGGCAGAAGCCTTCATTTCTTCTCCTTTGGGGTCAGAGTCAGGATTAAAGAGGCACCGTCGTGCTGTTGTTTGCTGCCATTTTGACATGCATATCAATCAATCAATCAATCAAGTTTTATCTGTATAGCACGATTCAGTAACAAGGCATTTCAAAGTAGGTTACATCATAAATTCACAAAAATACAAAATTATAGAAACACAGTCAACAACATAAAACTTTGCCATCATTACCCATCAGATTATTGATTATTATTTCGGCTGTATGCATGTATAAAATGCAAGTGTAAGTGTTGAGTAGGGGGTCGTGACCAGCTGCAGCTTATTTACATTTAAAGTGACAAGAGGCCCTAAAACACGTCATTCTGAAGGGAGCTCAAAATAGGCAGAACTGACCAAAGTGAAATTGCATTATCTGAGAATGCAAAACATGTAATGAACATGTGTTGTATAGTCCATGAACCCAGGTTGTTCAAGGAAGCATAATGGATCCCCTTTAATTCTTTATTTTTCAGAGCTGTGCTGCTTAGTTGGCAACATTTTCAGTCTCTTTTTCTTTCTTTCTTTCTTCCAACCTTGCACACTCTTTGATAGCCCTGAATGAGAGGACCTTTAGCCACCGTCTGATTTTTTTTTTTTCGGCGATTGTTAGATGGAGAAGAAAAGCAGGTAAACATCACAGGGGATTTAGTGTGCAAGCAGCAGCAACAGGAGTAGGAAAAATGGGCCAGTGTGCCTGGTAAAGCCCATCACTGCTCTCAGCACTTTTCTGTTTTAACATGCTTTCTGTTTGTGGTAAATCATCAAGTCTTAAAGTCAAGTGGAGTCTAAAATCAAGTTACATAACTGCCGTTCACACCTCTGGCAAAATTAGCATATAGATTGTGGTTTTACCTTATTTTCTTTTATTGTTTTTTTTTTTCTCACATAAACTGTATTTTATGCTGGCTTTATTTCCAACACAGCTAATCCCTTTCACATATTAGGGTGATTCACCCAGGGCGCTGAACAGGCTCTGACCACCTCTGGTTAAAATAATTTATAAATTAACTCGATTAGGATTTTGTTAATGCCGTCTTATTTTCTATTTCCATTATCTATATTCTGCACTGTGTATCATTTCATAATTTGCTAAACAAATGGATAAAAGAAATGACATTATACTGTCTAATTAAAATAATATAGTATTTAAACAGAAGGTATATGAGGCACTCACTTAATTTTAACAACCAAAATAAATGTTGCTGTTATTATTACAGGTAACTAAATACATGCAAGTTATTTTGATTAACTTTTAAGTTTCATTGTTTTAGACGTATGCAAGTTACACTTTAGAGTAAATAACAACGCTCCTGGAGAAAACAATGTACTTGATTATGTCAGGAATGACAATTTGCATTCATCACTGATCATGATATATATCTGTGAACATTTTCCTTTAGTGATGCAGGCAGTTGCTGTCCCAAAGTAATAAAACATGTTAACCAGAAGCTGAAGGAGGAATAAGGGTTATGCTTTGTTCTGTCAAAAAGCTTTAGATTAATCAGTGAAAGCGATGGTGAAAAACAAGATGAACGTATTTCTCTGCTTGAATTCTGATTCCACTCTGGTTATGACCCATCTCTCCAGGGGCCTTTTCATCAGTGCTCATTTGCATGTTTTCTCATTCCTCCAGTCCAAGAGTATCACGATGTGAGTAAAAACCTTGCATTTCCACCAAAAGGAAATATTTCTAGATGTATAAAATACATAGTTTTCTAATCGGTCATAATTTGTTGGATTTAGTACTGAGCTAACTTTAGAAGTGTTAGTCAAATGAACTAATATTCAAATTTCAAACTGATAGTGTTTCACAAAGAAAATCTAATAAAATAATGTTATGTTAATGTTGTCATGCGAGCACAATTGAGTATTATTTGATTCATGGGAACAATGTCACATGTCTTTACAGTGGCATGGCAATGCATGACGGAGGCGTTCATTTCTTTTAGTTGAAACCACTACTTATGTCAGCAAACGATAAAAAAGCATAACCTTTTTGATATTTCAAACTTACAATTACTGCAACATGACTGTCTTTTTATAACAAAGAAAACACATTTTTCATTAGTTCTTTGTTCTTAACATTTGAGTTATTTTGGATCCCTTTAGTAACAATTAAGGCTTTAACTGGATTTCTTTTCTTACTGTAGAAGACATGTACAGTAGATGTTTTAAGTATAATGGCTTTGAACTTCTCTTGATGACATTTATTAATGTTTTTGTCCCTGGAAACAACTGCCACTTTATTCTCTCTCTCTCTCTCCACGGCTTCATGGCAATTAAGGCTAGAATATTGTGGCGCGTTGAGGGAATTTCATAACTATTTTATGGAATGGATCGTATGCACACTTTTGGCAAATGGGTTTGAGTTTGGCTAAGAAATGCAAGGGTTTGTTTTGAGAGTTTGATCAAATTCAAAGGTCATAGAAGAAATGTTTTGCATTCACAACATGACTGATTTTTTAGAAGACTTCTTCAAAAACATTTCAAACAGTCAAGGAATTATTTATTTTATCAATAGTTCCTCAGAATTTTTTTGGAACTAATTTTTTTTTATTTGTTCAAACTGCTCGATTTACCTGAACTTTCCTTTTATCGTAATGTCCTCAGTTTGAGCTCAATCTAAACAGACTGTGGAATTAAATAGGAAGTCCAAATAACAAAAAGCTAGTGTTAGCTTTGATGCGCTGAAATTAAAATTTACTATAATATTCCAGACTAATCAGGCACCACTACCAGGTTAGGGTTAGGGCGTTTTCTGTTTTCTCTGTAACTTTAACCGTGGAGGTGGAATTGCGCAGCTTTCCAGTTTTACTTGCTTTGACACCAGGATTTGCTCTTGGACAGCAATCAATGTGGAGTGTTCCAGGGCTAAAAACCCTGCAGATAAATACAATAAGACAGGCTGGTGCACACTGATGGGATTACGCTGTTGTCGCCATGGTGAACACAGCCTCGTTAGGTGTGGCCTTCTCTTGGACCAGAACAAAGGCCTTCCGAGATTATAAGACATCGCTATGTGCAACTTTTTTCAGCATCACGTTTTAATTGAAAGGAAAAAATATATATAACATAATTCCTGTATGCCAACACTGAAATAAAATCATCTTCTTTTGCCCATATCTGCATTGATCCTTTTTCCTTTTTGGTTTTCCAGGTAATTTCAAAACAATACTGTTGTGTGTGAAAGCACAGGTGTATTAGTAAAAAATAATAAACATTGCATCAACTTGTGGAGGCAGTCCACAATAACTCCTCCAAGTATTTGGCATTGGCTAATTTCTGGTGGGATGATATATCCAGGGTTAGAAAAGAGTCAGAAAAACAGTGATTTTTTTTTCTGATCTGGAGAAGTACTGAGAAGAAAAAAATAATCATTTTTGGCATTAAAAATTTTGGGAATTTGTACATATTTAGAAAATGTGTATAGCAGTTCTGGTTTTTCCCCAGCTTTTGCACAGTGCACTCATTTAACTGTTAATGATTAAAGAAGGAAACTTCCAAAGTCTTTTTATTCATAAAAAAAAAGGCAAGAAAAAAAAACAACAAAAAAAAAACACTTTTGGAAATGTTTTGGCTTCTCTACTAAAAGAGTACTACTTATCATTTTTAAGTTCCCCTTTCAGTTACCCACAGTTTTGTTTTAGTTTTTTTAACCACCATAATCTGTGATAGTGTGGTGTGTTTGCTTCATGTTTTCACATAGTCAGAATCTATTATAGGGATTCTCACTTTGGTTGTCTTCCAATTTAGCTCAAAACGTTAGCCTTTCCTCCTGAAAATAACATTCCTCTATAATTTTGTGCTTGACTTTTCTAACCGGACTCTGAAACCGGACACGCTTTGTACATTTCGAGTATTCCTGATTGCGTCGTCATTTTGTTGGATTTGATGCGAGTGGATTAGGCTTGTGTTCATATTTTGTGCTCACACATCCTTTTCAAACGGCAAAATCAATTTTGTTTTCCTGAAGTAAATGAATATTAATAGAGACATACACCGGAAGGCAAGTGTTCGAGTGGCAATTGGAGCAAGGCCTGCATTAGCAGGGAGGAGGAATTACTTTACATCCCAAAGTGCCCTTAGACTGATGAGCAATGGATGTTGTTTCTCAAAAATCTCTTCAGTACAGAGATCTCGATAAGATTTCAAATTTCCTGCCTGGATTAATAAGTCATGTAAGCTTGCACTTTTTTTTTTTTTTTCCAGAAGCGTAATTACAAGAAAAACAGCCTAAAATAAAAATATTTTAAAAAGATCCTTATGACGAATTAAAAATGTCTCAGGGTTACAAAGCAGATAAAGGCTGCTAGATCCTGTGAGCACAGGATGTGAAAAGTGAAAAGGAAGGGATTTTATTTAGAGTATTTGACTTAAAAGCAAGGATTCAGCCAAGAAGAAAAGCAACAAGGCCCAGGAGGAGCTTGTCAGTGAGCTCTCCCACACAAAGCATCTCTGCTCTCATTAGTAATGTGTCATCTCTGGCAGCTTTCTACATGGGAGTATGAACATTATGCCCAGCAATTTACTGGCTGATAATTGCATGAAATATCTGTTCATCTTATTTTCTGATATGAGTTTTTGTTATTTTAAACTGAGGTGTTTTGGCCGTGTACAGTTCTAAAATGACTGGGAAATGACTTTCATTGATTTATTTATTATTAAAACTTTGGGACCAATAATGCGTGTTAATCAAAGCACTTTCATGCTCTTGCTAAGTGAATTTCCCAGAAACCTGTCTTTAAATCGATTCCACTCCTAACCCTCAGCATAAATTGGGCTGCAGTGATTGATTGAACCCAGACTGTCCCATGTTGTGTTTCTGCACAGTGCCAATCCGCTGAGCAGTCCTGTGTGATCAGCAGGGATCACCATATTGGGGATCGAAACAGGCAGTCTGCCTTAGAATGAAATTGTTTTTGTGCATGTTTGCAACTCCTTCTCAGTAGTTACTCACTTGTCATTCCATGCCTCCTATGGCCTTTTATTTAGATCAACAGCTTGCAACATTTGGTTCTATGTTGTCGTTGCGATGTAAAAATGCAAATGCTAAATAATTTAGCAATTGCAATTTAACTGATCTCATCTTAAAAAATAATGTGAGAAGTCTGGGGTTAATTTTTTGTCGCCTCTTTTTAATTGACGCGTAGGGTTTTGATGATGCGTGCATATTAAATGATAGACGGAGGCTAGACGTTTTTTTCTATCTTTCCTTCTCTTGCACATTTTTTTCTTTTCTTTCTGCCCGTCTCCCTTTCTTGTCACTGCTAGCACCAAGTTCAAACGGCTGCATTGCACTGAGGACTTGAACACTATTTGATTCGTGAGCTAGGATCAATTTCAACCTGGCTGGCTCACTGCTTGGGCAGCTTGTGTGGCTGCCAGTTCAGGGCTCTGACCTGGATTACAGTGCTCAATCAATGGGACTCAAGATTTTAACCAAAGTAAGAAAAGACAAAAGCTTGGCCTTTTAATGTCTTACACTCATGTTTTCTCAAAAACAGACTTTTGTCATCTTTATATGTGTTTTGTTTTTGTTTTTTCTTTATCTTATGTTGATGTTCATAGAGGTTGCTTTGACCTATATCATAATTTGCATGACACACAACTAAGACGTCAATACCTATGGTGTATTTAGATTTTAAATTATTTTTTATGTAACTTTGACGTTTCTTTTTGATTATAAAGGAAATGGGCAAATGAGACAATGTAAATGCTGTATGCATTAAAAAAAAACATTGTTATAAAGAAAATAGTATGTTCAAAACTAGCGTTTGTATAATCTCCTCAGTAATCAATGGAAAAATCTTTACTGGCATTGCAGCAATTAAAACCTTGTTATAACTGCTGACCAGCTTTTTAGATACTTTCACTGGTACTTTGATGATTTATACTTTGTGGTGAGCTCCAAACTTTTGAGGTTGCAAGGTATTTTTTGCCTCACTTTAATCTTTAGCTTCCTCCACAGATTCTCATCAGTTTTAAGACCAGACTCTGGCTAAGCCACTGCAGAATGTTAATATTACTTCCCATCAGAAAAAAAGTCAAAAGATTACTTATAAATTTGCCTTGTGTAGGAACAATTCTGGGCTTAAGTGTATCAATTTAATGTTTTTTTTTTTTTTTTTCCTGATTCCTCTTTCTACTTTTGCCTTCTTTTATTCATACATCTTGTAGTTTATTGTATAAATACTGTTCAAGGAATTGAGGCTAATTAGGGTCATAGTTCATGACATGTTACAAACAGCTGCCAGCATCTACTGTTGGATCTTTTGGGTTCAACAATGCGTTTTTTTATGAAACAAAGCATCATCGTAAAGGAGGTGTGTGTTTATCTTCATAGACAAGGAGACGTTTACAAGAAAATTACAGCCTAAACTTCCCCATCTTTACAATAAGACCTATAATAAGACCTATAATCAAGCTTAGATCAAGATGAGTTGTGACAAACGAAGATAGACGAGGATCTAAGCTTTTCTTGCCACCATTACATCGGGAGGTAAATGTTGACAGTGAGACAAAAAATGCCCAGTCTCAGTTGTAGAGAGAAACATTTTTAAGGCTCTTGCTCACATCTCTATACAGTATGCTCATGATTATGAATGAAGCCTTATATTTTATGCCTAAAAATGCATGCCCTTTTCTTCTCTTCATGGCAACTGTAGACAAGTAAGGCTTTAAAGCCTAGAAAATGTCAGATTTCTAACAGTTTCATCTGAGTTTAATGGCAGGTTTGACACTAAGCCGAAATGCAAATGTGGAGGAATAACAATTCAGAAACCAAGAACGTTTGGTTCTTGGTTTCTTTTTTTTTTTTCTGGGGGGAAAAAACAAAACAAAACAATAAAAAAACAAAAAAAAAAACAACATATTTTGGAGTAGCTGAATTGTACTCAATTACAATATAGTTTATATGATGTGAATGACATAGTAAATTAGAACCTGAAAAATCTACAGTAGCAGTAATCACTGTTGTATTAAACTGATGGTTGTTTATTGATGAATAATGATTAATACCAAAACATACCGTTCAATACCATGATATTCCATACAATCCCAATTATTAGGGTTTTGATCATATGTGTGTATTCAGTGTTAAACCAAAATAACACAGGTAAAATAACAAAAAGTACACAAAGGTAAAATATCTAAAAGTCTTTTGGCAAGGAAGAAAACCCCAAGTTAAACTACCAGAACAAAAAGTAAAATAAATCCTGTGTTGTCTGTATCTTATACTGGGTTAAAGACCAGAGAGGAAGAATTTGTAAATGAGATTTTAGACAACAAGTGAAGGTTTCCACAGTTTTGGAGTAGCAACCATAAAAGCATGAAAAAGAATGTGAAGTTACGCAAGGGACTTAAATATAAATAAAATAATAATGGGATGAATGGCCACCACTTAAGGTAAAAACAAAACACAGTTATAAAAAAATATCAAGCGGTCACAGCATGACTACTTCCATACAGAAGTAGAAGTAGAAGATTATATTAAACAAGACAGGATGTAATAAGCATTAATTACTTTATAAAATACCTGACAAATGATTGTCAGTCAGACTCTCTGGTCTGTCAGAAAATACCAACATTTTCTCATGTGTTTTTTTTTGTTTTTTGTTTTTTTTTTCAAAACTAAATTTAGCCTGGAAGTAATAAATAAACTCCGAAAAATAAATATCAAATGTTACACATCACAATAAAGCTGCGTTCTACAGCCAGTGAACTTGCAGAAGAGATTCATGAGCTTTGACTTCACTTGTGCGTTCTGCTTTATCTACTCCTGCCACGCTATCATTGCGAGCTGAGCTATTCATGAACATTGTCTCTGTGAAGGAACAGCGGATTTACTCGGCGTCTAGTGCTTTGGAATAGATTGGTTCTTTGAGGCAGACAGGCATGTTTTATGGCTCCTTCATTTTGGAGTGGCAGTGCCAGAGTGAGGTGTGTCAACACAGCAATGATCACACAGAGCAGCTGATTCAAACCGCTGACAGCAGACACTGTTGCCGTCATTCTCAGAGAGATGTATTCAGGCAACACAAATACATTAATGCCTTTACTATCAATAGTCACCTAATGGCAAGGAGTTTGAAATTGAATTGCAGTAATGCGACAGCAGAAAATTCATACTGTTTTATAATTTGATAAATGAGGATGATACTGTTGAGTGTAGATGAGGTCAGGAGAGGCGTACGACTGCAAACTTAGGAAAAATGAGTCCGAGGTTTGTCTTTCCAGTGCCTTCAAAACAGTGAGAAAAGGAGGAAAAACACTTCAAAGTAGGTAAAGCCTAAAGCGCTGCGGGTGCCTCTCGTAGCGTTAAACTTTCCGATCACATATTCCTCCTCTCTAAAGAGGACGTGGGGAAAGAATGTAACAGAAGGAGAGGGAGGTTCAAGGACAGAAAGGGGAAATGTGATTGATCTAAAGTGAGATGTGTCTGGCCTGGCTTTCAGCTCAACCTCGTTGCAGCTCATAGATCCAGCCGTCCTACCTAAGTCGGGGTGATGGAGGAGCTTGTCTGCCTCGGCGCTGCAATGAGAAAAGACATGGAGAAAGGCATTGTACAGGTGGCAACGGACAGATTTGGGAGTCCGCTGACACAGATGGAGCCAGAGGCTTTTTTGGCCATATTTAAATATGCTAAGTTAGTTAAGTGAATAGCAGATGTCTGACTGACTAGAATACATTTGCATCTTCTCTAAATTTTGTAGCTTTAAATTTGTAGATGTCACACCTGCGAGGAAGAAAAATAACTTCCTCATTTATAACTACGGACTGTGTATGTTATTTAATACCCATTTGTTTGTCATACAATCATAAAACCACATTTTTTAGCTTTGTGGCACCACACTCTGGAAATTTGCAGAACATTTATGTTGCCACAAAAATCTGAATCTATGTGCTCGTCAGTTTCCTTCTGCCGGCATAATGCAAGAAGGATGAGCCGAGTGGCCTGCTCTCCCTCCACAGGCCGTCCATCTAGGCAGAATCATTTAGTTCAGTGGAAGGACAGATGTAGCTCAGAGTAAGAGTGGAAAGGCAGGGTGGGAGGACAGGTTGTTCACCTGCAGTTGACACTTTTACCTCACGCATTTTGCTTCGTGTCCGTTTTGCTTCTTATGACTGTCTATGCAAAAAAGTGTTCAGCATGGTGCTCCGGCTCTGAAATGATAAATTACAGAAGCATGAAATTAATAGGTGACTAATTTGAATATTACAATGCCTTTCAATAGTACATTACTTGAACATTTTGGCGTTGGACCACAAGCTTTATTGTATTTGATTGAAGTAATATGTAATTGACCAACTGAAATAAGGTGGTTTCAGATTAAAAAAAAAAAGCTGAATACAGGAGCAGAATGCACTTTTCAGATTTGAAAACCATGAATTATCCTTTCTCTTCACTTATGCACTACATTTTGTTGGTTTAACACACAGATATTGGATTTAGTAGCTCAAAGGGTATAAAAACCTATGCAAGGTGTGATATACAAGACAAAATATGATCTGGTGAATGATGGATTGTTTAAAGAAGAGAAGGGCTTGTCATTGTTTGGGTAACAACAGGATTTTGGACTGGGCCTGAATCTACTTATTGCCTTCCCTGGGGCAAGAAAATGCTCTGAAAGCTCCTGGCCAGTTTCTGGACAATTCTGGCATCACTAATGAGCCTAGTGGGCCTTAACTTCTGCAGCAGGCAGTAACCCAGGCAACAAGCTTCGCCAACGCATGCTCCCTCAGATTGTTTACAAATGACAAGTGGCTAAGGTGAGAGCTTGCTGCTAAAGTAGATGTGTTAACCTGAGCAAGCCTGCAGAGCTGTTATAAAAGTGCAGCCTTTATTGTTCACTTTTTTCCTGCTTTTAAGAGAGACATTGCTCTTACTTTATTGCTACGAGTTGATTAATAATAAATCCCACAAAGTGGATTTTAAACCCTTGTTTGTTGCTCTTGATTTGTTGGATTTTTTTTTTTGTTTGTTTTTTGTCTATTTGGCTTTTGATATTTTGTTATATTCTCCTGCAAATAATTAATCACTGGGAAGTCATAAGTCCTTGAGTAATCAATTTTCATGGTTACTTCTGACAACTATAAAGTGATTATTATTATTTTTTTTTCCTTTTGTGCCTCTAAATGTTGAGAAATTGTCATGTTCGACCGTGTTTTGCAGGATTGTGTTGTTGGAAGTTATAAAGCCCCATTTATTCTACCCTTTTTAAGGGCAACACCACCTTGCAGCTGTCAGCAAAGTAATTAGCTTACAAGCTGGCTCAAAGATATACAGAAACAAACCATAAGTCCCTAAATCACCAAACCCAAAAATCCAACTGATGTTTTTTTTTTTATGCCTTTTCCCGTCTGTTTTATTGCACAAATGCTGCATTACCCATGGCTGTCAGAACCAACTGTTGTTGTTTTTATGCCACACAACCATCAATTATCTTGATGTGTTATGCATCTGTTAATGATCTACATATTTGCATAAAGTCACAACATTAAATGTCTGAGCCTCTCCTTTGTATAGCCTGCTCGTTTTAATGTAATACTTACCAAATGGCAGCTGGACAGTTAATTACCTCTCAAGATTACATGAGCAAGTGCTGTACTAACATATGCCTATTATGTTACACTGCATCAAAGAACATAAGCAACATTTCTACAAGTTATTGTTTGCAAAATGTGAATGATGGTTGGAGAGAATTGATGAAATGTAAATAACAGGATTCTTTTCCTCCCATTTAATGGTTCACATCAATTGTTTTATTATTTTTGCTATATGTATAAATAAATATCTGACCTGGTCAGATTATTTGGGTCAAGATGTTGATGGAAACAGAGCTGTACAAACACAAATTGCTTTGCATGAAGTCATCAACAGTAGGAAGAGCATGTTAGACTCATTGTAGCTTTATTTGCCCAGCCAAATATAGCTGTAAAAATAATTAGTAAAGCTTTGCACATTCAGGTTACCAGTTGTGGTGACTTATGAGACAGACAATGAAATTACTAAATATAAACCATGTAACACAGATAAAATGTAGAGTTCCCTTTTTCTTAACTACACTCAAAATCAATTGAGCTTTAAAGTATACACATGAAGTCAAAGTCGTATTGGCAATCTTGAAATTATTCAGGTCGATATTTCGGACAAAAAAGAATGACCAAGAAATCCGTCATTAATACATTTAAACCCTGAAATATGTTTTTATTTTGACTTTTTTAAACTTTTCTTTCTTTTGACAACTTGCATGAAAATAAAGTATTTTTTACAAAATTGATGAAAGATAAAAAAAAAAAAATCTCATTATTTTAGTTTCAATAGAGGTCCTGAGCAAATAAAAAGAACATGGATAGGATGCATTCATTAAATTTTACAGAAATAAACACTAATCAAACGGTGTGTTTATGAACCTGTATATGAGTTTCATATTTTGAATTACTGAAATAAATTCTCTCTACTGGGCCTTCTCTATTGGACAAGAGATGGGACACACCCTGGACAGATCACTTACTCTAAAAAAAACAAAACAACTAAGGATAAATATTTTAATTTTAGTAATTTTAACAACTGAAGCAGGACTAATACAGATTACAAAATGGTGTGAGTCTATCTGTCTGAACACTGAAGCAAAGGATTGAAGAAAAAGTCACATGAAACAGCTGCCGTTTCTTATGCCAAGTTCACAACTGGGCTTTTACTGTTCTTTTTTTGTTTTTTTTTTCTGTTCCGTGTTTCATTATTTAGCTGCTCCATAGTGTTCCAGCTAACTTGCTTCCTTCGGTCTGGCATGCTGGAGTCCTATCTCTTGATCATACACCCTGGTGGGAAAACACATCACCACCTTGGCAATGTTTCGAGCAGAGATACAGCATGTTGGTGAGGTGTGGAATTGGTGTGCAGTGATGGTCAGCGCTCATTGATCTAAGGCTGGTATGAGCTCTGTTTCTGTGGGAGGCAGAGGAACAGAGCTTAACCCGCTGTTTGCCATACACACGGCTACTGGGTGGTGGAACTTGCACGTTTACAGCGCTAACAAGCTGCAAGAAAGACTTCTGGTGGTGCTAAAAGTTGTATTTAATGCTTCTGTCATGCAGCTAATTTGCACTGGTGCTGCTCTGATTCCATGTGACTGACAGTCATCACACATTCATGCTGCATTTGGTATTTAGAAGGAAAAACGTGATGGCCTCTCAAGGTTTTTCCCCCATTTATTAATAGACTTTTAACCTTAACACTTGCCATTTGTACGAGAAGTTTGGAAATAAAATTTTAACAACCAAAGTTACCCTGAGTAAAAAAAATATCTAAAGCTTTGCAGGGTGATTAGCCAGGTCAAAATCAGTCCCTTGTTCTGGGCTTTGCTTTGTATAGAGTGTCCGGACCCTCTGCTGTTGAGAAATGATTGTTCGCTGGAGGCTTTGTCTCTGTTGAAGTTTTAAATTTTATCGCTGACATGTGCTGTAATCAACCAACCAAACGGAATCATCAGAAGACTTTGGATTGCTTCAAACTATACAGATGACAACTGGTGGCCGCTCAGACCTACCGATTTGGTGCAGTGACATTCGAATATGCATGAGTCATGCCATCTGTGTCTGTTGTGGTGATCTCTCCCTCCCGCCCTGCCCAGGATCTATGGCATTTATTTAATTTCTTTTTAACTGAAAGCAAAACAAACAAACAAAAAAAAAAAATCGGCATTTGTCATTACACGTTATGTTATTTCCAATTGCCTATGACACAGCATAGTTTCTTTTTTGTCATTTTGCTCTTTTAAGAGATTAGCAAACTGATCTTAACTGATTCCTTAATGTGCTGTCTGCTTGGTAAGATGGTCTTCAGTCATGGCTTGCCAACTTTAGTTCTACAAGAGTGTTAAGAGCCCCTTCAGCTTGTGTACAAATGCTACTTACCATTTTACATCTAAATGTATCTTTATGATACTTAAGGAGAAAATGTAGTAACCCTATTTCAGCCAGCTGAGCTGCAGTGAGCAGCAACACGTGAGAGAGGGGCAGTGCTAAGTTGCTCTACATACGGTTGGAGAAAACTACAGTGACTCTACCACCTTCTTTGGCAGCTCATTGAAACGATCTTTAGCAGCAGAAATGATGTGATGAAAACGCTGTCCGTTTAGAAAGTGCAACCCTTAAAACTTCTCTATTTCATGATATAGGAGACCATCCCATGCGCACTGTGTGCTGCAGAATTGAAGATATTATTAGACACATACTTTCATCACTACTTCATATGTTGTTTTCCCAGCCAAAAGGGGGAAACTGGGCTAAGGTATGGGTTACATTTGCATATACACCCCCTTCCCATCTCCTTGCTCCTAAATACAGTGCCAGATTCTCCCTTCAAGCTCTTTTTCAAGCTTACTTTTATTTGCTTTGAGACTGGGGGCAAACCCTGATTTAAAAAGCTTTTGTCTGTGCAACACAACCATGAATATGAATATCATTATCTGCTGACATCAGGACACGAGGCAGATTAAAACACGATTATCTGTCTCGCTGTTATTGTTTCAGGCAAGAGATTTAAAGTAAAATTTGAAAACGAGGCAGCTGAAAGAATTCACCTCCAGCTGTGCTGTTTGTTTACATGTCTAGAGGTATCATGGGCCTAGTTACAGTTTGTGTACATGAGTTGTTTTTGAATCTGAGTAATTGCTATCCTCCTCCCTCATGTTTGTGACTGCAAAATAAAAAATAATGACAAGAGGTCTTTCATTTCCCAGCACACTGCAGAGACGCATGCATCCACAAATACAAACCTGGATTACTTAAAAGGGATGACACCTGAACGGTGAACCCGTTCAACAATATCGTAAGATAAGTCTTGATTGTGCGCTGCACTTTGATGCTACACAGCAGTCGGCGTAACTTTTATTCATCCTATAGAGAGAATGCCTTGTAAATCACCTGAATGCGCATTACATTAAGCACTAGGTTTCTTCTATGTTGCCCTTTTTTGCAATTTTGTCATGAACACAATCAGATCTTTCACAAAAAAGGCGGGTAACAGAGCAAATCTCAAAGGATTTGCCAGGGTCTCGACGCCATCAAGGGCAAAGCCGTTTAAACATCTCCTGTTTAAGTTAATAGCTCTCTGTGAACGCAGAAAATAGGTTTCCTTGGAGACGTGTTGACATCCCAAAGCACAAGGACGAGTTGTCAGTTCTTCATTTGTTTCTTACTTGAAATGTTCTGACACGAAGCACTGCAGTTGTCTCACATATAGCTCTTTCAAAGATTTTACGATCGTTTCCTAAAATATCCTCTTGCAAGTACACCGAAGGCAGTGTTGTACGTCAAAATGGTGTTATAACTGATCAATCATGGGTTTCCAACTGGAATAAATGTGAAATATACCATGTGTATTTTGTCAAAATCTGATTTTTGTAGTCGTTTGCCAGAGCACCAAAGCTTGTGTCCAGAGGCTTTTTCAGTTCATGATGTCTTTCTGTCGCATTCTCAAAAAGGAAATATCTCAGGAGTACCTTAAGGGAATTATTTAAATAAAGTCCCGTGTTTATTTGTAGCTTAGGAGACGTATTTGCCTCCTACAATTTTTCGCTGCAGCTTGTGTCCCCTTCTCATCATCAACACAGTGGTTTCCTGCGTTTCCTCAGTTCTTCAAACAAACGTCACCCTGCTGTGTAGCACTCAAACAAATGTCAAATTTCAGTGGCGTGCACAGGAATTCTGGGTGCAGTTGCTCAAGTTTGCAAAAACGGCCCCACGTACCACATAGTCATGTGAGATTTATTACAGGCAGAGCTTGAACATAATTTTATAAATCTGTTTCAAATCAATAGCTATACTGTCTATTTCCGCTTTGTGCGCAGCGGCTTCACGTTGAGAGAGGCGCACGGCGGAGCACGTCATGTGTTGGGTCAAGATTACAAAAATTTGAAGGACTGGTAATATATAGGCTTTTAAATTCTGAAATGCTACCTTGAGTCACAATGTAAAAAAAAAATCAGAAGATCATTTCTTATTCCAGTGGAAAAAGGTCAAGTGCTCTCTCTCAACATCTGGTTTCTATCTGTGTGTGTCTCTGGAGTGAATCATTGCTTGTTGCATATCTAGCTTTAATGCATCATATTAGATGTGTATCATGGCTACAAAGCAGAGATACGGGGCCTTATTATTGGCTCCAGTTAACATTTAGATATTGTGTGCTGTTTGGTTTCTAAGAAATCTGCACTTTTTTTGGCCTCTATTGATGTTTAAAACACTGATATACTATTATTAGAATTAATTAGTACAGATTTAACTCAAATAAATTAGACAAACATGGATGTAAACTCCTGCTAAACTGGTTGCCAAAGGCACTAACAACATAGCATTTCACCTCTCTAACGATGCATTTTTAATTTTTATTTTTTATTTTTATGCAGATATGGTACCACGCACATTAATACGACATTTCCCTTCTTCGGTGCTTAGATTTAACAAGTGGGTGCAAAGTACTGTGACTCTGGCCCACAGCCGTTCTATTTATTTGTTTTTTTGTCTACATTCATTTTTCCTGTTGTGGGCAGAGGTTGGGAGGGTAATTACTGATGTGGAACAGCAGGAGAAGAAGCCAATTTAAGTTTGGGTACCAGTGAGATGTGAGGCCAGCCCCGAGAGGCTATGGTTCTTCACCTGTTCCATTTAGGCCTAGAAGAGAAGAGGGCCACTGGGGCTTGCCACAGTAAGGGATTAGACTCAGGATTTGGTCACACTCTGGTGCTCACTCTATCTGTTCTGCTCTCTCTAAATCAATAAATAATAACATGGGAGCAAATTTGTTTTATCTATAAGCACATTTCTGTGGCCATATAGCTCAGACTGGCTTGTAAAGAAAGCATAGAGTTATTTCTTAAAAAGAAAGAAAAGAAAATCTAAATCATGGTTTTGTACAAAAACAAGAAAATGAAAGCATTCTGTAATAAATTGTTCTTGACTGGTTTTGTCTTTTTTTTTGTTTGTTTTATTTTTATTTTTTCACTTTGTTCTTTGACGCCAAGCAACACGTATTAAAATAGACTCTGGTGGCTTTGCACTTTTAAATAAAAGGGAACAAAAAGGGATCAAGGCATAGCAGGAGAAACCAAGGACATACAGAAACTGACACGACTCAGAGTGTGACAACCGGATTCATCCAGAGGCATTTTCACACACATAAGACAATCTTTTTCGGGAGCTTAGGGCAAGGTCACGAAAATCGTCAGTTTCACCGTCGCTCCAGAGGGACAGGTGCAAAACAGAAACTCCGATTGTGGAAGCGAACTCCACTGCCATGATAGCTTCATTTCAGCTCCCACTGTGAATTGCAATCATTGTCCTTCCACTACTTTCATGCCAGATGAAAACTATCAGCTGTAAGGCTTCCTCCGAGCCAACTGCAAGCCACTTGAGCAGGAACTGAGGTAAACCTAGAAATACACTGCACATACAAACATAATACTGTTATGTTATTTTTCTCCATTTCCAAAGAAAATTGTAATATCTGGAATCGAATCCTTATTTTGGTCAGTTATGCATTTCATCTCGAGTGTACTTTGTTGAACATGTATTTTTTTTTTAGCCAGTTGTCATGTCTTGAAAATTCAGAATGGTGATCTGTAACGAGTTTAGAGAAACTTTTCTTCTAAACTACATAGAGCCCTAAATGTAGCAGGTGAAACAGCTGCTCCCTCATTTTTAAAAGTGGAGGAGCAAACTTATGCTCTCCCAATTTTTCAACCAGAAGAGATGTGATCAGTCCCTGTGGTCCGACAACTTTGCAGTCACAAGCGATTGTCATCTGCAAAATCTAATTATTAGAAATCAACTCTAAATTTCAACCCTACCTGCTTTTACCTCAGAGATGGTTTGAGCTAACTCACTGCATACAGTCGTTTTGTTTCAGCGTGATCAGTTTAGAGCACTGGAAAGGAAAGGCAAAATGAAACGAACTCTCCAAAATTTTCTGACTAAATACAGTAGAAAACGTTTCACATCTTTCAGGTGTACGCCGCAGGTGGCAGCAATTACGTAATGCTACAATACAAGACGAGTGCAGGTGCATGTGTTTCTCCTCACCACTTGTCGAGACAGCTTTCCAGGGATGATTTCACACTAAATATAGCTTTAAACTCACCTTTTCACTGACACAGCGAAACAAACAAAAAAAAACAACAACAAAAAAAACAATTCTAGGCGAGGGTCAAACCGAAGATCTCCAGATTCTTCAGTTTGAGGGAATCTTTGATCACTACACCATCAGTTTCATGCTCCACACTTGTCACCAAGTTATATTAAAAACTTAGTACAACTACTGGCTAATGGTGATCACTGAAAGTGATAAGGGGTGGAGGTGATGTCTATTTTATTTGTTTTTGTTTAGTTTTTTTCAAATTTGCTCCACATTTTACAACACAAATTAGACACCAATACCAAACAACCTTTACCAAGCAATTTGATTGGTAAAGCTCCAATCAAGCTGACACAAAAATTAATTTATTGGGTCATTCTTCTCTTTTATCCCTGTAATAATAAATCCATGTTATTTTATGAACTAATTAATTTTTTTGACTTAATAAATTTCCTTTCTTTCCTTGTGTAGATGCTTCAGTGTCTTGCCCAGATGAACAATACTCGTAGTATCTTGGAAATAACCAGTGTCATTAAAATAAAAAATCATTAATTAAAAAGTTAGGTACCAAATTTAAGAAAATGATTTGTGCTTCCTTGAAATTAGAAAACTAAGGTTTGTGACATTTTCTACATGCTAAAAAATAACATAACCTTGTTGCTTCTGCCCAATCTTCACAGTACTCATGTAAAAGTAGTGTTATGACATTTGTCTAATGCAATGTTCATGACATTTCCTTTTTATTTTGTAAGTCCACGTAGTTTTGGGGGGGTGAATTTAAACCATTGTGTTGATTTATTAAACACCAATTCTTCCTAATAACTCCTACCTTCCCTCTTTTCACATCTTCACACTTCTGTCTTTGTAAAGTGTCACACAATTTGTCAGAGTCACAACCATCGGACAGCCCTTCAGACTTTAGACACCTCATCTGGATTGAAATTGACTTCTGTCCTTTTCTTGACCATACTGATTCTTCTCCTTTAATTTCAGCGGTGTATTTGTGTGTCATGGTAATTGCGTTACAGTTTTCTACTAAATGGGCTCTGAGCCTGGACCCATCCATATTCTAAGATTGCCCCAAAGTGACAGTTATCTGTCAACTGATGCATATTCAATTTTGCTCTGTGCATTTCTGCAGCATTCATCTCTATTGTCTGTCAGGAATCGTTTCGTCCGCCTTTGTGTCTCTTTGTTAAAGTTCATGTGGAACTCTGTGTTTTGACTGTTGCCTTCTGCCCTACACTGATAAAACCATGTTTACCTAACCACATTGTCATGCTGATATTACTTTTTTTATTTTTTTTATCTTTCCTCTTTTATTAAAAGGCTTTGGGAACCTGCTCTACAAATGTATTTACTCATGCTTAAATTTATAATTGCTTTAGATAAAATAAGTTAGAGTGTCTGATTTTATTTAATGCTTTATCCATGATTCTGTTTGTGCTTTAGATTGCCACTTGAACAGACTACTTTTGATTCACTCTTCTTCTGAATGATGATTCAAAAGCATGCCAAGAAATCTAAAATTTGTCCACGAACAGGTTAGGCTCAGTAAAGCTCTAAGAGTTTCCACTTTTAGCTGCTTCGTAGATTAAAGCTTTGACTTCCTCAACCAAGTGATCTGTCATTTTGTTTGATATAGTATTTCATGTTATTGCAACATCAGTTCTGTACATTATATTTTAAGATTACAGCCCTTCCTCTTCATTGTACTTTGGTGTTCAGCTTCAAAGTTACCATGAATTGAACTAAAACATACTTAATATTTTATTCAGAGAACTTTAAGCTAAACTGATTCAGTGAAATGGTATTTCTTCAACGCTATTTTTGAAGAAATAGTGTTGCTTTATTCTTGAGAAACATGTCTCTGCAAAAGATAAAATATGGGAATTTTTAAAAAAGTGATTGTTTAGGATATGATTAGAAGTAAAAATGGTGCAGTTTAAGAGTGTCACACCATGATAACCTTGAATAAAAATACCACAGTCATGTTGTTATATTAGCTGCAAAAAAATGCAACACTCAAACTGTGTAAAACTCTATAATTCACATACTGAATGCTTTTTTTAGTAAAGCTATAATAACTTTATTTTCATAATGTTTCTTTCCTGCAAATCATTTTGTATATAAATGGTGCTATGCATACATAGTTACCTGGCCTAATTATTTTTATCTAAAATAGGAAAACAATGTTGTTTCTACTGCTGATAAAATGATAATTACACTTACAGCTATAAAGCTAATGCTAACATTTATCGTTATTTTGATTTTGATAAATTTATTTAAACATATGTTATAAACAAATTCAGATATGGTAGTTTTCAAGTATTGTGTAAAATATTTATCCTTTTTTTCCCCTTTTCTGATTTTTATTAATTAATGTAAATTATGAATTAGCATATTTTTGCATACTTTCTTCAGATAGCTGACTTTGTCTTTTTTGCTAGCAAGAAATAAATGCAGTAAACTTCTTCAAGGAAGCTGACCGACAGTGCTCAGCAGCACTTGTGAAAGGGTTTGTGCTGTGCTGCTCAACACTCCAAGCAGTCAGAGAAAACTCCAGGTTACCCAACACTTTCCAATGAATCTAAAACGACGTTACGCCATGAAAAACACTGTTTGTAACCTTGGTATTTGGTTATCCGTATCTCTCGTGGCAGGCAAGAATACATTCGTTCGTATGCGCTGCATTAGGCTTTCCTTGTTGTAGATATCGAAAATCAATTTTTATTCAAGGTTGGTATGTTTTGATGTGCTATGACAAACTATTGACCTTGTGTTTAAATCAGAGCTTCAGACTAACTCAAATGGATTCCTACTCTAAGTCTGTCCTTTGCAACATGTTTATAATAATTTAACTAAACACATATGATATTTTTTATGCTTCCAGCAAATATGTTGTTCAATACTTAACTGATTTGAAGTGTCAGCATGCTGTTCCGTGTGTAAAACCGATTTATTTCTCTTCAGCTGTGCCTGCACTTTTTTCAGTTGAAATGCTGTATGCTTATGTGATACATGGAACGGCAATGGGTGTAGTGTATTGGGCTCTGCTGTTTTTCCTCCTAAGGCCAAATTTTAGAATGTGTTTTGCTATTCAGTATGTTTTATAACATCTCAGCTGGGAAAAGGTGAAGTGAAAAGTGCAGTATATGTTAAACCCTCAATAGACCATATGTTTCTATAAAACCGTGGAAAAAACTGTACAGCTAAATGTACATTCATTAAATCAGAAGAGGTGCCTAAATGAGATGCCAGGAGATAATATGTATCCTTCTAGAGACAAAAAAAATCTAAAAATAGTGAAGAAAAATGTGAACACGGTTTATTCTATGTTTTGGGGTGGATCTTAGTTCAAGGTTTTTTTGTTGTTTTTTTTTTATCGTTTTGTGGAACTGGCCTTCCACTCAGTTTCTCTAGCCACTAAAGTGTAGAAAGCCAAGTTCATGGCATCATCGAAGAGACCAAATCAGCATTCACCCTGCATAGAAATGGCAAAACAGTAATGAAAGGAAAAATATGTTCTGTCATCTTGGCATCACTGAGATGTGCTAATTAACTTATGTTGCTTCTCTTGGTGTCGTCTCTTTCAATATTTTTCTAGTCATCTTGAATTGACTTTCATGGTATTTGTTTGATTTATTTGGTCAGAATAGCATTCAGCAGGTGTTTTGATTGCTTTTCAATGCTCCATTTCACAGAGACAAAGACGTGTCTGAAGCTGCCACAACAACTTTAGGCAGGGGTGCCCCACTGTTCTTTTTTTTTTATCGTTTCTCTTTTCTTTTTCTCCCCACATGACACCTCACTTAGCATACAGAATGTTTATATATCAAATCTAATCCCTCTAAAAAAAAACCCAGCAGTGCAACAAAGACAGAGCAATGTGTGTGTGTGTGTGTGTGTGTGTGTGTGTGTGTGTGTGTGTGTAAAGCTATCACTCACACACAAGCACACCACATTTTGAGGATGTGAATGGTCACAATCTAGTTTTGTAACAGCCTGCATGCAGCGCATAAGCAGCAAGGTAATGTCTGAATGATTGTTGGTTTTTACAAGTGAATGCACAATTCAATATAAAAACAAAGGGAGTATTGCTCAATATCTGATAAACTTATAAAAAATGGCTAAACGTTACACATAAGGCCAATGATCTGAATGCTTTCCGGTGACAGCTGGTCTACAGAGACGGGGAGAAACAATCGATCTTTAAAAGTAAGTAAAAAATTGTACTGGCCAGTTTTCCTTAATAGTGTGTGTGTAAATGTAATCTGAATTATTTTTACAACCTTGTCACACACTAATTCTTATTTAATAGTGAATTTCCCCTCCATAGACTTCTGTCAGTTCTCTGCTTAGCGCCCCAGTAGCACAGCTAAATAGGTGGCAGTAATGCATACCATACCAATTCAACCAAACTTTTTTTGTCATTTAAAAGTCAAGAAGAAGACACCAAAATGTTTTGGGTTGCTATGGAGATAAATTTGATGTTGGCAACAATGGCAGTGACAACTACCTGGAATGACAATTTTGAGGATTTTATTGATGGCTAGTAAGCTATAGCTTCTGTTTCTCTGAATGTTTTATTAGTTTTAGTAACCATATTGCTCTGCTCTTTTCTGCTGTTGACTTTTCCTGTATCTTTTGTCCTTCTGATTTCTATAATTTTTTTGTTAATAGCTATAATTACTTCAGTTCTTTTTGGTAGAAAGGCCTCTGCTATCTGGGATAACTAGGTGATTCTTTTATTGTCGCTCAATTAAATTCTTATACAGGACTATGGAGGAAAATCTTTTATGCACATCAGTCCCACAAAAAAATCTTTTTTCCTTAGCTGCCACTACTGCTTTCCTCATCTAGAGACATTTTTTTTGTGCCTATTCTCCTCTAGGCAAATCCCAGACAGTGTTCTGTCTGGGATTTCTCCATTTGAGAAATCTGGACAATTTTCAACCAAGCCAATCATCGAACAAGAACAAGGACTTGTCCATTGCCTGTACTGTTTTAGAACTGCTGTCTGGCTATGGTTGTAGTTTTGCAACAATAGTGGAAGAAATGAACAAAGTCATTCAGTTCATGTTGGCCATTTTTCCAAATATTGAGCTATTAAAGTCGGAACAAGAGGACATTTTATTGCTTAAGCTATCATTAGCAGCCTTCTTGTTCAACTTGGAACTTTTCTCTTGGGTGGGTGATTGTTTACAGTGCAGGCAATTTCTGGTAAGCTTCATAGCGTAACTTCCTTCACAATCAAGCTGGTGTTTTACGTAGGTCACGGCCAAACATTAGCGACTAGATAAAATCAAATCCGGTCGTTTCAAACTTCAACAGAATCAACGCCTCCTGCATGCAATTGTTTCCGAGGGTCCAGACCTATTCCACAAAGCAAAGCGTAGAACAAGAGGCTGTTTTTTTTTTACCAGGCGAACATACTTTAAAATCTCCAACAGGTGTTCTCCTCGAATCACCCCTCATTTTGCTACTTCAGTTTTCGCATCGACTCAAATCAGTTTACCTGCCCATGCAGAAGAAAACCATCTCCACAATGAAGCTGCCACCATAGTTCAGTGTTATGTACAGGGTATTTTTCTCCTCACATGAAACATTTTTCATGTAGATTTTAAAGGTCACCCAACCATCTTCTTCCATGTATTTGCTGTATTCCACTGCAAGTCTATTGGGAATTGTGTCATGTCAACTTATTCTCTAATAGGACCTGTGGATCAGTTCCCTAGCATCACAATGCACCCTTCTGCTGCTTCTCTGGTTAATGTTGTCTTTGTTCCCAGCTTTCCGTTGTAAAATATTCACTGACGTTCGTGGATTTGTATGAAATTTAGAAAAAAAAAATGGCTATGAATACTTTTGCAAGATACCATGGAGATTTTCACTCTCTCTTAATGCAGCTGTTGAGATTTTGAAGATATGCATTCTGCATATGCTACTCAAGGAAAACCAGTTCAGTATCCTAATGATTTATGGGATTGTGATAGCTACTAATGTAATTTCTGCTCTGTTCAAAGAAGGTAAAACAATAAGAATTTAGTTGTAACACACACATGCGCACACACACACACACACACATCTTGGCAGTTGCGGTAAAATAGATCCTAAACAACGTTACGGGAAGGAGCCAGAAAAAGCAGCAGATTAGAGAACATCAAATATCTGACTGGCTTTTACTTTCAGGAAATTAAGAGGAAAAAAAGGATGTTATGGAAGTGATTTGTAATAACCCCTCAGGTTAAATATTCAGTGTTGTCCCTTCAGCTCTGTTTGCCAAGTTTTTAAATCTTATTAATGTGAATTTGTAGTCATAAAAATGTCTCTATAATTTTGACAGGAGTTTAGCTGCTGTGTAAAAAAAAATAAATAAATAAAATTGTGTGTGTGTGTTTTTAAAGTATTTCTTGGCTCTAGTGGCTTTTATTTCACAGTAGATTGACAGGAAAGTGGGCTATGAAAGAGGGGAGAGGACATGCCCACCCCCAGCTGTATGAATATTCTAGATATTATTTTTGTTAAATTCAGATACCAGTGTAAGGAATTGAAGATCATAGGTTTTTGAACCAGTGGTTTATTCCTATGGTTTAGTTTTATGTTATTTAACAACTCTTAAAGAGTTTTGTCTGTATATGTTGATCATTGATCTGTCAAAGCTAGGCTCATATTATTGCCTGTCTGTTTTTCATAAAGATACTCAAAGAGTTAACATGTGTTTATTGTATGAAATACTTAGAAATGTTGGAGCCTTGACAGCAATGAGAAAAATCCCCTTTGGCTCTGGTTTATATCAGAATTTCTTTTATTAAAACTGCAAAATACTGCAAAGGCCATGACAGAGGAACTTGATTCTTTAGTTTTTGTCTGTTTGGTAGCACAGCGACTCTGAAAGCAGCAGATTTGCATGCAAATTTCACAAGATGTGGTTGAACTTGGTAGGCATTAAATTCTAATAAAGATTCAATTGTAAGATTTTCTTTTATTCAACACTGGTGAATTTTTGCCATCTTGAATTGTTTTTATTCATCAGTTCACTGTCTAGAACTTTAAATTAAAATATAGAGTGATATCGAAAACTTCACTCAGTAATAATGGGATTTTTTCTCTAAGTGTAGTTTTTAAAATATCTTGCACAAAAATAATGATTCTCAGTATAAACTAAGATATAAGTGACATTTATTTATCATTTCACATCACACATTTTGGTTTTGCATATTGTGCACCTAGAAGCCACAACGTCAAAGCAGATTTGGTCCAATTGGTTCTATTTAAAGCTTTATGTACAGAAAATGAAATGCACACTGTCAAAACATTGACACAGCACTGAATGCCTGATGTGATCACTTTAAGGTGTGAAAGAGATAATTTAGGCTGGAAAAGGAGAGTGTTTTCCTCTTGTGGTGCTTTCAGCATTTTAAGGTGGTGTTTTTTTTTCCCCTTCACATTTTGTTTTCGAAAAGTAGGTGTTTTGTACATTTCAAAATTAAAGTTTCCTAATGTGGGTTGCAATCATCAGCAGTAATAAAGCTATCCAAACTCTCACCACTGTTTGTTTGGTCAAAATCTTGACATTTCATCATCAGGATGTTTTTATGATTATTCTCACTGCACCAGCTTCTTTACAATACTTGTCTTGCTGTTTAATGTTGATCAATAACCTTTGCTGGTCTGAAGTTTTTTATATGTCTGTCTGGGTTTTTGTCACCTACAGGATAAGTTGTCAGTATGCACTTGGAATAATTTTAGTAGGCGAGCCACTCCTGGAAAGTTGGACACGTTTTCTCAGTTTGATGGTAATGGCTATCACTGTGGTTTGCCGGCTTTGGGACTTTGGCACTGAAACCAAAGGATTACTGCAGGCTCATTATTGAGTTTGAGTTTTTCTTACCACCTCTGTTCATAAGAGAGCAGTTTTGGACAGTTCCCATACATGGAAAAAATTCAACAGAGCTTTTTCTCCAGAAATATCCCCCACAGTTATTCCAAATTGTGGTTTCTGTATGTTTTAGCAGACATAAGGGATCTGATTATATTCTATGAAAAAATGTCCTTCATGCTTTTTAACTAAAGTTGTGTCAACCTTTTAGTCTTTCTTTTTCCCAACTGCACTTCGTAAATAAGATGGATGTGTTTTTTCGTCTTGTAGAGATTTGGATCATCTTGAAGTTGCACTATTTTTCTTCAAATTTTGCTTTTTGTATGCATTCACAAAAAAATCTTTTTTTTTTCTTGTAATAGCAGCATAAGTTAATGACTGCTACAAACCTGTTTTATTTTCCATTTATGGCCCGAGAAATATGTTGTCTACTCATAAAAAGCCTGGCCTTTTGGTAAATTTGTTGAATATTCTTGCCATAAGGTTTTCTGTTTTTCTGAAAGTGAAGATTTGACACTGTCATTTCCTTGTTGGGAAAGAAAATGTTAATTTTCTTTTGTTGTTGTTTATTTGAACATTTTTGTTTAGTTTTTTTGTATTTCTGTATTTTAGATTTAGTTGTTGTTTTGCCCATTTGCTTTTTATTTAATAAAGACAATACTCTTTTTTTTTCCCTCTCCTTACCTTTTCTAGATTGCATCAAACATTATCTTATTTATCACATGTCGTTGTAAGCTCCACTTATGGCTGCTGCTGCTTGGGAGAGCTTTTGTTAATAATTGCATAGTTACCCTATGTGATTCAGAGATAAGGGGTGTCTAATCACTTTTCGCATTATGCTAATATTGTGCAGCATATTATGGGATAGTGATAAAATTTGTGGTAAGCCTTGCTGAGCTGCTAAAATAATCATTATATTTTGTCAGCTGATGAGAAGGCAGTGGGTCACGCATTGGCTGCAAAAGCGTGTGTCTGGATGTTTCATTTTATTTGCTCTTCTGGTTTCTTTTTTAAGATGAATTTACACACTATTTGGCATGATAGAGCATTTCATAGTGCCTTGGCACCCTACTGTGCCTTTCAAAGATGTTCGTACCATCTCAACGTTTTCACCTGTTCGCATGTTACAGCCAAACTTTAAGGTGTTTAAAATTAAATGCACTTAAACATGATTTCCATGTGGCAGACCAACACAAAGTGACACTCAATTGTGAAGTGAAAGGAAAAGAATAGTTTTAATTTTTTACTTGCTTACCTGTTGTGTGCTTCTGCTTTCAGCACCCTCAAGGCAATACCTTGTAGAACCACATGTCTTGCTGTAATTACAGTTTTCTTTTATCTTATTTAACTCTGATGTTTAGCACTTTGTTTCAACTATGGCTGCCGTTAACACTCTTTATAAATAAAGTTGATGATGATGAAACCAGATTTATGGACTGTATAAATTAGTGGTTGTCCCGTCAGTGGATACTCCCACCTGAGCTGTGGACTTCTGGAGCTTATCTTGAGCTACAAAGGGCCTTTTTGACGCTTCTCTCTTTAGTTTCTTGTGTAAATTTATTGTACATATTTTTGTTGTTGTAGGGGACTGCATAGAAACTTGGAATACTTCTCTCCACTTCATAATTATGTGTTAATTTGTGTTGGTCTGTCTCAGAAAAGTTCAATGAAATGCATTAATGTTGACTTTTGTAATGTGACAAAATGTGAAGAAGCCCAAGAGTTCTGTACATTGTATCTATTCAAAATAGTTTCTCACAGTTATCTGTCACATAGTAATCTGGTGTAGCATTGTATTTTTGCACATTTGTTGCAGATGCATGTGTTGTTTGACATCATCTGTATGCAACGATATATCTCATACATACCAGTGTGAAAGATTAGTGATGATATATTTGGTTGTTTTTTAAAATGTTAGTCCTGCAGGGAGACACGGCCAAATTCTGGCAATAGCAAAAATGTTACATTTATTCTGTGCATCTGCGTATAATATAGAAGGAAATCTTAATGAAATAACACAGTGGCCAGTGTCATTCTGATTCTGTGAAAAACAGAGGCCAACTCAAAGTGTTCAAATACACACAGGCAAATCTCTCTAAATGAAATATTTTGGAGTCCAGCAGAGAACAAAATGTAGAACAAGCTGGTCAGTGCAATCCCTTCTTTGCTTTGTAATGCATTGTCCAGCTGTTATCACGTAGGTGGACCTGATGTGTCAAAATGCAATGTAGATTTATCATCAGACATTCGCTGCGGCCTACAAATCAAAAAGTAATAGTGATGATCAGACTGCAGACAGCTCGTAGTATCCGAGTTTCGTGCGTCTATTCTGCCATTTGAATCTCCATTAACTATGGCAAAATGTAAAAATCCAGAATGTAGAAACCCCTGGAGAATGAGGATATTTTTTAGCTTATAAACTGAATGAATAATAAAAAAAGTTAACTTCGTCTGCTATTCGTCAACAACAAAACAGAAAACACTTATTTGTGATGAAAACATTTTAAAGCAACGCAAACCTCACCTTTTTTTTTATCAGCATTATCTTAAAATCATACCACAACCACCTAATTAAACTAATATTATAGATGGCCAGAGAATGGAGTCAGGCAATTTCCCTTTGATCGGTTCTGATTAAATAAAAAAATGTTTTAACGCATCAAAACTAAAGTCCTGTTTTGAATCTGTTGACATAACAGCCGCCAGCAAGTGGTTTGATGGACTATTTTAGTTACAGATAATGGTCAGGGACATATGCTTTTTTTCACAGATGGCAATTGAAATGACATTGAAACATCTTCATTCCTTTAACTGAAAAAATAAAAACGCATGCGAAATGCCACAGCTGTTAAATAAGCTGTGGCATTTTCCAAAACAAATTTCTTTCATTAAATGCACAAATGCAAAAAAAAAAAAAAAATCTCTTTTGCTAAATAACTGCATTTAATATCGGCATGTACCTTGATGCCTAAATTGAGGTAATCTTGTAATTCAACAGCACTGTCTTTTTGAAATGGTCAGCATCACATTTTTCACTGTTACATTCCTCAAGCTAAAAAATTGAAATCAGGGAAAATTCGAATCATTCATGAAATGGATCAAACTTCTGTTCTTTGGGGGAGAGAAGTTGTCCACAAATTCACCACCTGAAAACATGTCCTTTGATCCATCAGTAGGGATAACCTGTTAACTCTTTTATTTTCTATCATATTCAGGCTTCCTACAAAAAGTATCCAAACCCTTGGACTTTCATACCCTTTTAATTGCTTCAACAAATCTGTAAAACTCATACTTCAGTCAAGAAGACCTTCTTTTTTTTACTATCATTTGTTATAATCCATAGAAAAAAATGGAATCCGTCACAGCTGGAATGAGCAGGTCAAATAAAGCTGCAGTTCTTCAAAAACTGCTTTTGCTTCATAAACATCGACAGCAGACACTTTTATACATAAACGGACATAATCTTGTAATCCAAACCTACTACCACAACCGACAAACCTGCAACACGTTCTTCTTTTTATTTTCCGTTACTGTATTTCATTTTATTCCTTAGAATAATTGTCGCTTTAGTGAAGCACAGTGGGTGATGTGGATGCTGACAGTCAGAGAAGCTTTATAAGACTCGTACCCTTTCAGTTGTGCAGACCTGTAACAATAAATGCTGCTTTAAAATGAATTTCTTCATACAATCTAAATCGCATCACCGTCATGAAGTTATAGCTGTTCTAAAATAAATAAGCACATACAGCTGCGCTATGAATTAATCCCCGAGTACAAATATGTTCTGCGATGGCGGATAGGAAATCTGTTTTGACTTGTCGTTATACTTTCCCTTCATACACGCAGTCCGCTCCACGCATTCCCTACGTTAAACATATACATAATTTAAAAAGAAGCATCTCCGTGCATTTTAAACAGTCATGCCCCCCTCTTAATTTCCCAAAACCTAGCAGGAGGAGCCGACTCTGTGCATGTTTACCCCTGCAGTGCTGAGCAGCAGTTTGTGCACAGATTGGTGTGTGTTGTGTTGATAAACATTAGACCACAGTCTTATCGATTGTTCCTCGCTTTGATTTGATGTGTACAATGGCCGTGCTGCATCTAGCTGCGAGGAGACCACACTGTCAGGCAGAGACCCTGTGAAATCAGCAGGTATCAAAGCCCTGCGGACAAACAGGAAGGGTTGGAGAAACGGAGGATACTGATCTACTGGGAAGGCTAAGGGGCCAGACGGTTTAACGGGAAAAAGATGGGGCTAGTTGTGTGGTGAGCCTAGCAGCCCAGCAGTTGGGGGGCGGGAGCAAAATAAAAATCCTTTGGTGCAATGAAACCCTTTCAATCATTCTTGATGCTGTGACCACTGCACTACTACACATATAGTGGAGCAGAAGCAGAAATATATTTAGCCACATTTAAAAAAAAATAATAATAAAAGTTACTAATTGCTAATAATGAAGACGTTAATGCCAAATAATGCCAGACGTTAGGGGTTGAAGAAAGAGAAGCAGCATTGCCTACGCTGCTGGTTGCCTGCCATTCATCAGCTCCCTGCCAGGTGTGAGGTTGGCACGCTCCAGGGGCGAGAGGCAGAGATATGAGCGTGTCAGGGGAGGGAGAGGCATCATCATCACTGGTCACTGCCTCCTCTCCAACGGCAGATAAATGTGATGCTGTGTAAGTCTCTAAGCAGGAAGGCCATAGCTTGAAATTGGCTATGCGTCTGCAGTCCCTCTGTAATTAAGGACGCTTTTGTGATAGTTTTTGGTCCGCCCCGACGAAAGATTGCTTTACTTTTAATCATAGCTGCTCTGGCAGGACCCCTCAGAGGGCCTCTGGAGATGAAGACGTAGACTGCCATTAGACTGAGGTGCCAAATTAAAGGTTTCAGTGGGCCTGAAAATTCAAGCATTTGCTTAACTGCCCTGTGTGAACTGAAGCCTCATCTCAGCTAGGCCTTAATTATCCTTCACATACTCATTGAGTTACATGAGAAAACCAAATGCTGAAATGAATACGTATTTTATATGATGTGTAGCACCTGAGACCGGATGAACGAGAAGGTTTAAAATGCAAGTAATTAAGAAAATCGCGTCTTCTTGTGCCTGAGATTAAATTGATTAAGCGCAGGAAACATTCGACAGAGCCTCACCATGTCTCTAGCTGTAGCTGCTTTCAAACCAAGGCAGAAACTGAAGGATTTTCATTGAGCCCTGTGAAACTCTTACTTCTCGCTGCCTGACGCAGGGAGGTTCAAATGCTTCCCTAAAGATAGTATTTGAAAACATTTGAGGACACCAGCAGTGTTGTTTACCACCTTTTCTGCAAAAACCTCTAGGCTTTCAGCTAAAAATGACCGAATTTGTTTCAGCAAAGTTTACACTGAGAATTTGGGGTAGGGGGATGGCTTGATGGGTCATTCCAACGTCTGTCTCAACTACACTTGCTACATGAAAGTCATGCACATATTCTATGAATATTCCTTAAAGTGTGTGGCATATTATGAGCAATCTGATCCTGAGTGAAATGCATTATGATTAGTCTCAGCTCTCATGTTCTTCTAAATTATGACATCAATAAGAAATAAAAGGTCTAAAATGAGCTGTGTACATCTCTGCTCATACAAAAATGAAATAGGTCAAGCATCTGAAAACTTTCAGTAATGTGATTTCTGTGTATTTCTTTCTGATGCATTTTGCATGCTCTTGTTTGTAAATTCCCTGGGCTTCTCTCTGTGGTAAGAAATAGATTTGAGACCCGAGCTTTGCTTTGTTTGGCTCATTTTGCAGTCATTTTAGATTACACAATATTGATGAATTGGTGGCTGGTTGTCAGCTTCCTACCAATTAATAGCGTATCATGTATTTGAGCTGAACATTATAATGACTCACAGCTGTCATCTCGGTGTCGATTTGTGCAATATCACAGTCACAAAGGACTGCTTGGATGTAATATTTGGTAAGATATATTTCAAGTGGCCTACATTCATGTTTTGCGTATCAATGATATATTTGGTCACATGGATAAACTCTAACTGCCTTAACATCCACATCTTTCGGTGCTGAGATGTTAAAGCTCATGGGGGTGATCATGGGAGTGTTATTGTAAATAAAAAAGAAGAAGAAGAACATGAGGAACGATTGCAACCAAAATTGTGATCGTAGTTTTTAGCAACACCATTATAATAACTTATTTTCTTAGTCAGCTGACTGGAAAGTGGATGAGACACAGAATTACTTGGAAAGTGGACGGATTGGGATGTTTGAATGTACTTTTGGTAGCAAATACCAGTGAATGATTTGCATTTTTTTTTAGTAAATAATGTCACAGCTTCTGACAGTTCGCCTAAAATATAGTTGCACGACAACTATATTTTAGGTTTTCTATAAAGTCACTAAATTCGTCCAGTGAACCACTAGACGTGTTATCTGTCATAATGTATATTTCCGTATAGACATAGACTTGACAGACAGCCAAAGACTTGAATTATTTTCATTTACTATAAAAAGGCGAGGGTCAGCGTCTTGAAGTTGCTTTGATTTATTTCTATTGTAGCTCTGTGTTGGTGCCATTATCTGAATATTTAGAAGCCTACTTACGGCGGCAGATAAGATATTCTGTGTCTGTGTTTGCACACATGAATTTGTTTAGCATGTTAGCATTGGCAGGTGCTCAACACCTGGTCCCCTCATTTATAACAGGGGCTCACAGCATTTTAGCTTCTGTCAGTGCATTTTGAACTTAGCTGACAGTCCATTTTATCTCCCTTTCACCATCGTCTGCATGCGACTCACTAGAGACCTTGTGCAGGGCAACAGCATTTGATATGATTAGGCGCACATCCCTGTATTTGTGCCCCTGCCTAGCAAATGCAGAAAACAGGACAGGGGGTGAAGTAGTAAAGCAAGCAAAGAGTTTTCTTCGTCTGTCCCACAGGGACTTTCCGTCTATCATTTTGCCTCCTGTCTGATTCGCTCTTTGCTGTCTCTCCTTCTAATCCTCTAATAAATCAAAGATGAATCCAAAAATCTAATTACATTGCAGTCCACTTTACTAGTCATTTCCTACATTCAGGACTGTGATTTTTTTCCCCCCCTTCTGGCCAAAATAGAAAATGGCTAATGACCCATGATTTATTAATTGAATCATTCCTGTCTGGCCAAATCATTTTGACAGTGTTGCCACTAAATTCCATAATTGCTCAGAATGGCATCCTTAATTCCTCTGAGTGTTACTGGTGAGTCAGGGTGGCTGGCTAGGGCAAAGAGTGCAGTTTTAAGCTGATTGTTTTTTGACTGCAGTCACATCTAGTGATCCCCTGTTCTCTCTGTGGTTGTACATGATTTATATTTATGTCCCAGTTTATTAATGTAATTGAACAAAATTACATTAATTTTGGCTAAATTTAACTTTAGCTAAAGTTAAATTTGTATTTGCCCACTTAAAAAAATTATTTATTTTTTTAAAGTTGAATAGTTATAGGTTGAGCTTTTTTGCCACAGTGACAGGAGTACTTTGTACTTTATTCATAATTTTGATTGGTTATTTCATGTCATTGTGTTAATAAGGTCTTGTAGTTCTGTCTAAATTATTTTGACTATGTAATGGCCCACACAAATTATTAATTGAAAAATAAAAACACAAGCTAATTTATAGGAGAACATTGTGTGGTGTGAGACTACAAAATTGTATATTGAATTAAACTGAAATTAAAATGGTGGTCCTGCAGTGAAACCCCTCTTCATATCGGTAAACAATCTATAATCCCATATATAGTCATGTTTAAACCATCTGATAGATGTATATAGTGTCCCCAGGCGTTCCCTGCATTCCACTTTTATTTACAAAAACAATAAAACATCAGCTGTTGAGTTAAAATCTCAATAGAAACTTATAAATCAACGATTAAGTGAATTTCATGTTTGCATCGAGTAAATGTGTTGTCTTTTTACCAGAAGGCTCCATGCTTAATTTATAGCATTTCATTTGATTCACAAGCTTAGGCATTTGTGAGAGTGAAACGGAGCGCTACACAGGCTCAATTCCTTCACATAGCCAACTAATAAACAGTGGCGTCCCAATTATAGGCACACCTCATAAAGAGGTGTGCTAAAAGCCTTACATAATTGGATCGTTTTAAAGTAGGATAACCTCGCACTGATTATTTTTAGGAAATTCCAGTGTTTAAGTTGTGAAGATTTATTTAGTGGGGGGAAAAAAAAAACCCACAATAATAAAAACATGTGTTACACTTGTTGGCATACATAAAAATCCTAAGTTGTTCAGCGTGGCTTGAAACAATACAAGGTTCTGTTTCCCAGAAGTGTATGATGCAGCATGGACACTCTTTCTCTTAATCTCTTCAAAATAGAAAAGACAAGAGAACTTACAATGCAAACATGTGTCTGGAAATAGCTATGACAAAATAGCTATTAGCCTGAACTTGCCTATATCTACAACGAGAGCTATAATTAAAAAGTCTTAAACAACTGGAAGTGTGACAAAAAAGACCACATGAGGAGCTAACTTCTTCTCGCCAGCAGTCCAAATCAGGAGCAATAATTTGAGGAACCAGAATAAATTTTGCAACAAAGGATTTTATATATATATATATATATATATATATATATATATATATATATATATATATATATATATATATATATATATATATATATAGTGAGGCTTACTCTATTCCCTTCATTTCAACCAACACATGCATTCTGACAGTTAATGTTTGAGAATGCTGTGGGTGGTAGCCAATAAAAGTTTATGGAGATGTGCATGTGGCACAGGATGGTTAGTGACTCTTGATGGAAACCGGGCCATGGAGTTTAACAAGCTCATTATAACACAGGCGTGGGACATTAGTCTGTGCCGCATCTCTCACAGAGAAGGATTTAAAAAGGTGTTGACACATTGGTGTCAACTGTCCTGCAGGTCATGCTCACTCGGAGATGGCTGCTGTTTTATTAATGGAAGAAGAGGCTGACGGTGAAATCATATCTGCGCAATAAAATCTAATGAGTTATGGTAATCTGATATCCAGATCATGACTGTTCAGCAGCATGTTGGGTCAATATTGAGTGGAGTAATACGCGCAACAATATTTGAAGCCAGTATTTTATTTATTTATTTATTTATTTATTTATTTATTTATTTATTTGGGTGGCTTTAAATAACCTATTATATCTCAAACTTTCAAAGTATTGGCACTGTTGTAAATGGGAGAATCAGCAGGTGGGAACATGTGTTCAAGGATCACCAAGGTCTTTGACCCATGATAATAACTGGCATAAACTGTGTGTACATATATATATATATATATGTGTGTGTGTGTGTGTGTGTGTGCATTCCTCGAATGATTTGAGTACATCAATTTTTAAAATCCCTCAAATTTTTTACCTTTCTCAAATTTTTGTTAAATTATGTTTTAGCATTTAGCTCACCGTGTTTTGTGCCAAGTGTTAGCAGCATAACATCTTATGTTTAAGTTCAGTCTGGGGCAACCGCAGGGCTTTCATTGATTGATAAAAATGTCGGGTGTACTGATGCAGGTGGAGCAGAGACGGGCAGAATACAGCAGGCTCCTGTAGCTGATGCTTAGTGTAGATTTATGGACGAACCGGACACCCATTTGCTGCGTCTTGGTCGCAGTAAATGGGTAGTGTAGCGCAACATGATGATACATAGCTGGCAGATGTTTTTTTTTTTTTTTTTTATGTGTGACGGAGCTACCACATCCCGTTGCGCACATGGTCACAAAAGCTATAAATGGCTGACAATTGATTAGATGATACATAAACTAAAAACTGCACTATAGAAGTCTTTTAGAACTCTTTGTGACCCTCCTGCTTTATTACTAAATTTAATATAATTTCAGACTTGTGTAATTTTGGTCCAGTTTGACTTAAAAATTCAGCTAATATTGTTACAGGTAAAATTTCTGAACTACAGAACAGTTATTATTGGGGATTCTCAATAAGGAAAATTGGGGCTGATGTTGGTATCCGATATTAATCTTGCCGTTATGGCAGAATTTACCAATATTTTATCTTATACATTTTTTTATTTGATTATTCGATTAATTTTCAGACCAATTGATCTATTACTCGATTACTAAAATATTCGTTTGCAACAATCCCAGTGTGCATATTTAGTAGAGGAACATTTGTTCCTCTACTAAACCCAAGACACAATATGTTTGCAAAATGATTACATCTCTTATGAAGGGGTCCATAGCTTATTGCTTCAGATATTTGATAGATTACGGCTTTAACTGAATACGACTTTGCAAATATCTCAAAGCTGTAGAGAATGCTAGTTTTTTTTTTTTTTATCCACTCTCTCCGTTTCCTCCACACCTTCCCATCTACATTTATGTTTTTTTCTTTTCTGTTCCCTGCTCATGAACAATTGTATGAACACACACACCCACAAACACACACGTGCGCGCACCCACGCACTCACGCACGCACTCGCACACACACACACACACGCACACACACGCACACACACACACACATATGTCATGACTGCTCTCTGTTTGACTGGATTAGTGCAAATCTGCAAGATTTATTCTGACCATGTTTTCTTCAGCTTCATGTATTTATTAAGTCTTTAATTACTTCATGAAAGAGCTCTGCTGAACCTAAAACACTGAAGGAAGTGAAAAACAAGAGCTAATCTGGCAGTCCCCCTGGATGCTGACATTTTAGATGGTAAAATATTGCAAACATTGAGGATTTCTTCACTAAATGTAAAAGCAGAAGTGAATGTGGAAATTGTTTTGGGGTTTACAGAGACAACGCCATCCATACTCTCACTGCAGCTTTACCTCAAAACCTGCCTTTTGATAGATCCTATGTTTTCTTACTTTGAGATTGTTTTCCCAGTGATGCATGCAAAGGGACGCTAACACCAACATTACAGCTCATCTACATAAAAAACACATGCTTTGATTGATGGCTGTTTTCATTTGTGGCTTTGCTCAGATGGGTTTCCATCTGTCTCGGGTTCCTTTTTTTCCTCTACAGAGAACCTCAACGGATGTTTAGACAACAATTATCATTTGTTAATGTCACTTTTTATTTTCATTATTAAAGCACTTTTTCTAGCCCTCTATTTTTATTTGCTTTTTTTCCTTTGCTTCTGTATTTGCCATGATGGACCATTTGTTACGAGACCATTAATATTTATTCATTCATTTGATCCCATTCAATTGCTCCGTTTTAATCTGTTATGTAAGTATATATGCTAATAGAACCTTTTGGTTTTTGCAATTTCCCATGACATAGAAAGAAAAACTGATGGATTGTACTTTTTCTGCCATGGACATTATATATATATATATATATATATATATATATATATATATATATATATATATATATATATATAAAATACAGTGAACTATTTCCAATCATAAGCAAAAGCTCTTGTAATTACATGATAATTAGTAGATAGTTCTAAATATATATTTTTAAACTACAGATAAAATGAGAAATGCTCGTATTTCTGTGAAAATAAAATTTGACTTAAGTTAATATTGACAGTATGCCGTAAGGACTTTTACATCCACTTATTTGTCTTATTGCTGTAGTTTAGTTCTTGTATTATTAACATTGCATATTTACATTTGATATGGGAACATAAATTTCCAAAGTTACCTTTGTGCTTTTTGTTTTCAGAGGTCCAGAAAAATCGTATTCTTATGTCAGCTAAGATGGTGTTGCTTAATTTTTTTCAAGTTCAAAACATTTAGCTACATTGCAGATGGTGTAAGAGTTGCACTGGTGGTTTATATGTCAGAATAATTGAGTGACTGGGAATGATTCGTTTCAAAGCTTGGTCCTTTTGTCTTTTTTTCAGTAGGTCTTTAGAAGCCACTGTGTCTGTGGGGCCGTCAGGAACTCTAAACTTTTCAATAAATTATGCCCACAATAGTTTGATGGCTGTTCACATAGTGTGAATTGCTAGTCAGCTTCTCCGCTGTTGAACCATAATGAACGTCCATTTGCATATTTCATGTGTGCTGATGACATGGCGTCAGCTCATTTTCTTTGGCAGCTAATTCCTTTGAGTTTCACAGCAAAGCTTTTTGTTTGGTCATGTGCACTTTAAACAATGCAAGTCATGCCAGTAATCATTTGACCTTCTTGACCTTAGTGGGAGTTTCATGATCTTCTTCGTTTCACAAATTTACATATGTATGCGGAGAAATAGTCTGGACAAAATGCTTTGAAGGGAGTTCTCTTTTCTTAGCTTATTTATGATAGGAAGCATTGCTGTTCCTAATCTTACAGTTTTATGATATTCTTTAGCATTATGCTTAATCGAGTTCTGTTCTTGGTAATCTTTTATGCTGAGTAAATGTTTGGTCTCAGGATCTAAGCAAATAAGAATAGTAATATAAAGAAAATATCAAAGGTGAGACCAAGTTGTTGAGCAAGTAAGAAGTTGATGGAGGACATTTTGGGAAAAGCCCAGACCTAGCTTGCACACCAGGCATAGCTCCTTTGTATCACTTTGTTTTTGTGAAAGACACCATAATAATGCTCTGCTTTTATTGGTATATCATAAAGTAAAGTAAAATACATTGGCCAGATTGAAATTTGTGGTTGAAATGTCACAAAGTGTAAGGAAATGTCAAAGGTCATTGATAATTGCACAAGTAACTGGATATGAGTTATCCTTATTAACTTCTGAAAGTGAGGCAGAATTTGTCCGATTGCTCTGCAGTCATACCATTTATTATTAACTGCAGGATTTTACACATTGGTTTTCCATTGTTTTTGCTGAATACAGAAATCATTTGTAAAAGCAGGAAAAATAAAAAGCCTGGCCACCCCTAAGTGGAATAATATCCCTTTTCTTGGTTTTCTGCCCTGGCATAAATTCACATAAATATACATAAGTATGGGTGGTTTCCCCCTAAATGCATAAATAAATCTTCCCGTAGCTATTTTCTTCCCATAGCAATTTAGGACACTAATCTCTGCTTGCAGCGTTGTGAACGCGACAGATGTGCAAACTGTAGTTTGGGCACTATCTTTTAAACTTTGACTGATATTTTCCTCAAACAGTGGCTCCATGTAGCAGTCAGGCTGGTATGCTGACGAGATCATTTCAAGTGATGTATTATATAATGGAATATAACAGTATACACACTGTTTTCTGTGTCAAAAGGATGAGAGGTTCAAGAATGAAGCCCAGAGCGAGAGAATGCGGTTCACCCAAAAGGCTCTGCAGCTTCCATTTGTATGAATGGTGGCGTTTACTCTCAATGCTCCAAACTGTTGCTGGTTTTGTTCTTCAGTTTTGAGAAAAGAAAAAAAAAAGAAAAAGATATGAACTCCTCTCTGGAACTCATGAACAGTAATTTCATTTTAATTCTGTTTAAGTGAATGGTTGCATATTGGTAACTCGGTAGATTTTTGTCTCTCAAGCCATTTCTTGATGTCATGGACCCAAACAATGTGAATTTCTAAATTACTTGTAGTTGCCTCATCAGATTTGGTTGTGGAAGTGTCTTATTCGTAACAAATTTGTTGGGTTTCAGTAGTTAAGATAACCATTTTTATTAGGTAAGTGTTTAATATTGTTCTACTTTGTCGCATTAAAATAAAATACTTTGCTTCAAATGTTAGCAGTATCAGTGCTGCTCAGAACAGAATGTTAAATATTATCTCATGCTACACCCTGGTCAGGCCTATGTGCTGCCTGTCCTTTATCCACATTTATTTCATACCCGGTGTATATTTTTCATTACTGTGAAAGAGGACAGGATATTAGTCTTCCTCGAGGGCCATTGGGGCAAGCTGTTAGTCACACAGGCTAGAAGTGTGGGCTATAAGGTGATATGAGACAAGAGAGCCATGTTTTACATTTTCTGTAGTTTTTTTGTTTGTTTTTTGTTTTTTGTTTTTTTAAGAGAAGGGGGCGAAGAGCAATGGCAACGGTTACTCAGATCTGAATAGAATTAATTTGCATTCACTAGTCATTTTGTTAGATTCATCTGGCTAATACTGGGTTGGAAAATCTTTTGCACTCAGAACTACGCTAATTTTCTATAGTTAAATGGCATTTTTAACTATCTTTAAGTCACATGCAACCAGAAGTGTTAAAAAAATAAATACAATTTCCAAACTGAAGGAAACTGTGATCTTGTAACACCAGTATTTGCGTGTTTGTGTCCTCAACTTCCTTTTTTTCCCTTTCTGACTGTAGAATCAGTTTAAAGTGGTTGATATCCGCAACTCCATCTGTTTCTGGTCTCGTCCCGTTGCATGTAGGATTTTGTGAGCCTGGTCTGCGTGGGGGATGGTGAACAACCTAAAAACCGAAAGCAGCCAGGGTGACCTAAATCAGAAGAGGTGATAACTCAGGCGGATAGCTGGAGATTACCCAGGGATCAAGAGGCTCAGTGGCCTCTCAAACAACAATGACTGGAGAGCATATCCCTTCTTACCACCCGCCCTCTGAGACCCTTATAGCTGTTATAGACTAAAATGTGCATGCCAGGACGCGCCATAAAGACCATTTGTCACATGGACATTTGTTTGTTTCCTTGTTTAATGGATACAATGGCTCCATGTTTTAAAATGTTCCCAAAAGGCAGACATGCACTAAGCTGTTTTATTTTTTTATTTTTTTTTTGTTTTTTTGTTTATGTGATTTCTGCACTCATTGGTCTTTTTAGTGCTGCTGTACAGCAGAATTATAGGATTTTTGTCATAGCGTATCGTTTTTTCAGTAACCATTTAGTAAATGATTACAGCTATTGAATCATGGCTCAGTTTAATGAAATGGCTTTTGGGGTTTAGCTCTGCGTCGTGTGTCTATGACGACAGGATTCTGTATCTGTATGTCTGTGTGACTGCAGGGCTGCTTGTTTCAGGGAGATGGCCCGGCCATTAATTAATGATTGATTGATGAATCTGCCACGCTGTGGCCAGTAACGGGCCCAGATTTTGCTCTCAGTATATCTGCGAGTGTGGGATGTGTCAGTGTGTGGGCTTTTGAGAGTGGGGCAAAAAAAGGTTGCTCACTGATTACTTTGTGCTTTGCTTCATTCGAGGAAATAAAAAACAATTTGTTCTGGATGGTTAGATATGCCTTTCCCATTCTCACCACATTCACCTTTAAATGACAAATATATGCACAAGTAACGCATACAACAAAAGTAACAAGATTTCTTTTTAAGTATTAAGAGCATTTATTTATGGCTTTGTAAATCTGAAACAGCTACGTCTTCATTTAAAGGAAATTGTTTTTATTGCATATTTGCAATGTAAGGACATAAATAGCATAACACAGCTGTGGAAAACACAGATGTTTTCAGATTCATCTGCAATAATTTGCAGATTAAGGAAGGAATGTATGCAGTTCATTAAAGCTACACTGTACAATAAAATGGGGTGAAGGGGGGGTGGGTATATTGCTCTAGGCAACGCTTGTTCTGAGGACCATCTGGTTGGATTTGGTTCTGGCATTGTCGACTTTCTGTGCTCCAAACCTTTAACCCGCTTTCAGTCTTGGTTGTTCTCTCTGTCACATGTAAATCTTGCAGTTAAGCTTGAGATGATGTGATGTCCTTGTAAGAACAAAGAAGGAGTTATTTCTTACTCATCCTTCATTAAGTATAAAGCTTACAAAGCTTTATATACCATCAGCTTTGGAAACATGAAATATGCATGTTCAATATGTACCGTACAACAGGGGTCTGCAACTTTAATTCTCGAGTGTCACTGTCCTGCAACGTTTGGACGCATCTCTGCTCCAACACCCCTGAATCAAAACAATGAATTACCTCTTTGACGTGTCGGCAGTGTTTTAAAGGCCTGGACTAATCGGTTATTTGATTCAGGTGTGTTGGAGTGGGGATACATGCAAAAGTTGTAGAACAGTGGCAAAATCAGTTTGTGCATGTTTAGATTGTTTCGCCCAAAAAATAGCCCAGGCGTCATCTACGCAAATATATCACCCGTCGTCACTCAGTTGGGAAAATGCCGACCAAAGTTTGGGCGATATTCAGGATTATTTTTACCTGTAGAGACAGTATTTTCTTATCCTGTGAGAAATAAAATCAATCTCATCATCTTATACATTTTATTTATTTATTTATTTATTTATTTATTTATTTATTTATTTATTTTTTTTGTGGAAACCCTATGATATTTTCAAACCATGGTATTTGTACTCTGAAATTGTGAGACTTGCAAAGTAGTCCATGCCTAGTGACAAAACTTTGTTAGATGATGTCACAGGCTGTGAAGAACATAGGTTTAATAAACTCTAAAAAAAAAAAAAAAAAAGCTAATGGCATTCAAAATTTGATGGTAAATTCCAGACATTTAAGACAAAATGTTTAAAGATTAGAGTAGACTGCACATAAACTGATGTGTATATGCAGTCTAATATAATACTTTCAAACCCTTAGATTGATATTATTTATTTATTCCCATCTATCTAATAGGAGTCTCCGAATTCACCATCGCATATGTTCATACAAGCAACGCCAAACGCAGAGCACAGACTCGACTAAGTTCTTCCGCATCACACATCGTTCTATTGTCATCATAAGCCCATGGGTTTCATTAGTGCCAGCTTTAAGACAACAACTCCCACTCTTCATTCCCAAATGCTTACAGTGAAGGACAACTTAACACTTGCCTGAAGCCTGCATGCATGTGAAATTGCAAAAAAAAAAAAAAAAAAAAAGTGTAGTTTGTTCTCTGCTCTCTTTTGACTCGCTCTGAAGGGTCACACTGAAATGCAGCTTGGCCTTAGGTTGTATCTAGTCAAATTCATAATTTAGACAAATTCATTGTTATGAGTTTTGTATTCGGGATTCAAAATATGCACGAATATGTTATGTAAATATTAGACTGGAATTGCTTTCATTTTAATATTATGGTTCCTGCAGTTAAGTGATTACTTGCTTGCAGGGAAAACTAGCATTTATGCTCCACACATTTAATCACCAAGAACACCTTACGTCTTTCTGTGTTTTCACACCCCTAGCACCTAAAATAAAATTTAAAAAAAGGACGGAAAAAGGAATATAAAAAGGCATGAAGACGGAGAACATCTGTTTTTCTCTTCTGCACCAGGGTGACTAATGTAGAGGGAAAAGTGAGAAAAAAAAATGCATTTATCTTTTTTCCCCCTTTTTTATGGCTACAGTTAGATGAACATTAACTGGACTGCAGCTGACTTTGTGGTTGCACAGCAACAGCTTAAAGATGCTTCCAGGATCTCAGTCTGTGCAACCCTCACTAAAAAAAGGCAGAGCAGAGGAACTTATGTTTCTCTGCAGAACAAATCCCAACCTATTTTGTATATCCTCCGGTATACTGCAGGTGTCGCTACGTCAGTCTCTCCTATTTGGGCTTGTTTGATTTGCAGATTGTTCATTCCTGACAGTTATCTTGAAATAATAATGGTAATTATATTAAAAAAACAATTACATCCAATGTTTTGTTACACTTTTCAGTCTAAAATTAGGAAAACTACCACACAAGCGTCTCTTATTCAGTATTCTGGCGGTGTATGATCCCGACCTTACTGTTGCACGTCCTTGATGCATGGAGAGTGCAGCAAAAGCCGTTTTTGGGGGATTGCATGCTTCAACCCATTTTAATGTGCCTTTTCATTCTCAATACACTGTCGTTAAGCCCTGCAGCAGGGGCTTGGAGCAACCATTTTGATGATGAGACTGATTGAAATAATGTTTCCGAAGTTGATATTTCATGGTTTTACAGTGCGAGAATGAGGCAGATCTGCAGAGAGACAGCGTTTCTCTGCCTTTCTTATCTAGCACAAATTCTTACATAATGAAAATAACATGAAGCAAACGCTGAAAGTATTCGAAGAACCCCGATGTCCTAGTTATACCACATGAATAGGATGTTTGTTTTGCCTTTAAATGCATTTGCCTGTTTAATTTTGTAAAAGCCGGTCATTAATATTGCATCCATGCAAAGTTTCTTTGACATTATTGCACTGCATGTCAGTTTATTATATCCAAGAGTATAAATGCCATCTGTAACACAATGCCTTGCTTAACAGCAGCTAAATGGGAACCCTAGCTTCAGATTTTCATGCTATTTCTGACTCTGCTTTATTCTGTCTTTCCTTCAAATGTCACCAGATTCTTACACTTTCACACTGAATTGTGTTTATTTTATTTTTTTTCCTGTACCGGCTACTTTATTTTCAGCATGTGCATACTTTTTGTTCCCTGCACACCCACAGTTCATCTGCCGATCTGAGTAAACTTTTGCTTAGTAAATGAACACCTATATATTTTACTCACTCCCGGTGTAAAAACCCTGTAATAATCTGCAAACTCCCACAAATAACATTTTCTAATCAAAATGCCATGCCAAGAAATGTCTTAGATCACACTTGATGTGGTCGTCTCTGGTCTGATCTGTGAAAATGTTCCTATCTTTATTCATTGCTCACATGGATGCCACTCATCCCAGCCACTTGACACTTCCTCCATCTTAAATTTGTTAGCAAGAAGCTAACTTGTGTTGCATATGCCAGCTGCATTTCCTGCTGTCTGACATTCTTGAAGATCCAATCCTTACAAGTTAACATGATTGCATTAAGAAAACATGTGGCATGTTATTGCCACAGGGAGTTGCAAGTTGAAGCAGAGTATAAAGTTTAAGAAACTAGATTATTGACTTTTTTCATTTAATTTTCTTATTCTTCTCAGTTGCTGTTCTGTGCGATGCAGCCAGTTCTTTATTCTATATTTTTTATATATGTTTTTTTTTTTTTTTTACAAATTCCTCACTTGATGGCCTTTTCCTGTATAGAGTTTGTGATTCAATCAATGGTGACATAATCACCCAGCTGGTAACAAAAATGATAAGCTGCAGCTTGACATTTTGTAGCTTTTGAAAGTGAAATTATTTTTCATTAAATTTTAAATTTTGACATACATTGTGTAATTACTATAATGATATTGAGAAATGAAATATGGTCTCAGGAATCAATCTTTGATGTCGAAGATGAAATCAACAAGTGCCTCTGGAGTCTTGCTTTATCACTTTTGCTTCAGTATTCCATGTCTAGATGTCATCATGTTTTTGTTTTAGCATTGTTTTAAAAATGAATTGGTTCTTGTGTCTGATCTTGAAAAAGATCCTTCACCAAACATTGATCTTTTAAGTGAAGCTGTCTCATAATATGAAGCAGCAACACATATTTTGTCAATCATAATCACAAGTTTATCAACATTGTGGATCATAAAGCCCCATAGGGCTGTTTTCTTTGAACCAAAACGTGGGGAAATATACATTTTTACAAGAAACCATGGCTTTACAAACTGGGACAAAATGTAATTCGATGTGTCACAAAAAGTAGGTAAGCCTGGTCAAAAACATATTAGAGTTGCAGCAGGAGAATTATGATTCTATAGTGTATCTTGGTCCGTGATTGCCAGAGTTTATAAAACCTAATTTCTCGTTATCAGAAGAATATGCAGAACAAGGAAATGCTACAGGTCTCTAGAGGTTACCTTCTTATGCTTCTTGTTCCTTTGTCTATTTATGAGGTGCCTGAGTTTTTATATAGTGACAAGCTCAATTTCGGAAATGATCATTTTCACAAATGTCCCATTTTTAAGGATGGTCCAAGTTTTGACATGATGAATTTGATGGTCATTTGTCTCTGACTATAAAACCCATCATGTCCTTTTGCTATTGTTTAAAAGCACAGAATAGAACAAAAATTCACACTGTTCTTGAATAGAAAAAAAAAATGGAAAAAAAGGTTAAGTTTGAAAACGGCACACTGATCTCATAAAATGCATAATATTAAAAATAAACAAAACTCTATTTAAATTGTAAAAGAGATCGCCTCATTTGTTTTCAGAAACAGTTTCCCTTCCCCTCATGGCAAACAGACATGATGTTCTAGTTTACACATTCACAGATGACTGGCATTATGGGCAGACTCCTGAAATATCTCATTAGCAGTCATCTAAAAGCTGTTTTCAAACTCACTATATGAATATCCTGGCAATGGACTTGCACAGCAGAAGCTGCAGAGTTTTTTTTTTACACATAAAGATCAACGCTTTTTCACTAAAAATACGTTTGCATTCTGATGACATTTTTACATATCTTTGACTTAATTCCAGTATGTTTCAGAAACCTCCACACAAGTACATTGTTTTATGTAGACAGTTTAGTTTCTATTTCCTTTTAGCGATTAAATTTTCCTAGGTGGAATAGTTGTGATGACAGCTTAAATCTGAACTTTAACAATGTGTTGCTTTTTGCAAGATTACGAAGGTGTTGTGTTTATGCCTCTGCATACTAATTGTGTCAAACTTTCACACAAATGTCAAACAGAATATATAAGTGATAACATTTATTATGCAAAAACAATCCCAAATGTCAGCTTTGTGTTGACAGTACAATAATGTGTGAGAACTGGTTTTTATTTATTTTTTTAAATGTCTTATTAAACCCCTTAGATATATGATTTTTACTAGGTTGTCTGTACAGCTTTGATGCTTCGTGCTGCAATTAGCAGCTTTGTTTGTTTGAGATCGCTAAAATCCCCAAAACTGTGCTTCATTATAATCAGCTGCCAGCCATGTGAATATAGAAATATGTTCACACAAATTTATTAAAAATTTCATGTGAAAAAAATAATTAGATCACACCTAATGTGGCTTTCTCTGGTCTGATCTGTGAGAATGTCTGACACATTATCTTCACGTTAAGTTTAGCAAACTTGTTTTAATAGTACAGTATGTCAGAGCCATCTGGATATTGCATTGGGTCCTTTAGTAGAATTAAATTCTTTTACATCAACCCAACACAGCCCAAATTATATGTCTTTAATACTGTTTTGGTATTTTGTGTTTTGTTGTTGTTGTTGTTGTTTTTTTTCAGTTAACACAGGTGTTTTACAGGGACTAGCAATCAATTGAACTGAAACTTTGACTAAATGTGTTTTGCTTGAACAACCCATTCACAGGAATTATTAAGCTAATAATACTCTGGGTAAATGGGTTTTCTTTGTATTTGTAGAACTGATGCATTTGTGGCGTTCCCTGTGTAAATAAAAGTTATACTGGGACAAAAGCCGACAGGACTAAGCAGCAAAAAAAAACAAAAAAAACCTACTTGGGCTGGCTTAGTTATCATGATTTATATCAACCACAAATGGACATTTTATTTAAAAAATAAAAGCTCATTAATGTGATTGTCAACTCAGCTGAAAACGGCTCACTTTATTGGAAATGTAGAAGTGGGCTTTCAGTTACAGTGCAAGCTGATGATTTCATGTGTTGTCTGGTGTTTCTCAGATAACTTTTTATCAGTTGATGTTAAATGACCGTCTGACTGTGCTGAATTATAGAATTTGTCTTGATATGGATTATATGTGAATGTATATGAATCTGACTACATGACTAGATTGTTCTGATATAAACTGGATTGATTCAAATTGAATATGGAACAAACTGGAGTATAGTTGGTATAAAGCAAAGTGCTTCCATTGAAACATTGTGAACTGGTATTGTACCAGTTAAGGGAGCCGAGTCAAATTAAGTTGTAATCTTATTTGTTGATATTTAAGGAACTGTATCTTAAGATGGACCACAGCTGATTCAAAATGAACATATTTTAATTACTTCACACCATTGGCTCTGTTTAAATAGGCCTCTGTGTACAGAGAGCAGTAAAAGAAGAAGCTTCAATAAAGCAGTCTAGCCTCTGTCCGGTTTCAGTTTCCAGTGCTAACTAGTTTCCTGCGACAGTGATAAATGATCAAGCTTTTATTTCCATTTGTTCAATGCTGTTAGACTGCACAGAATCATGGGAGCGTTATAAACTTGGATAGATTTCTTTTTACTGCTTGTGTGGCAGAATTGGAGGCCTTTTTTTTTTTTTTTTTTTTTTTTTAACCACTGACAAATTGCTGTTTGTTAGCTCAGTTTCTCCATAAAGTGTCATTCTGGTCTTTTATTTTTTTGCAACTGAATACAATAGCTGCCACAATTATGACATAGTCGGTATAATTGTAGCTCTCATGCCTCTCTTGTGTGCACAGTGCAAACCCTCTTTTGTAGTTTGTCTAATCTCACTGGAACGTTTTGCTCCGTGTATTGCCCATTTACGCCTGTTGTCGTTAACAAAATGAATGTTTTATTTATGTTGTCAACCTAAGGATATGTTAACAGACCAGTTGTTAAAATTTGAAATTTGGATTAACGAGCTGTCTTTTGTTCCTTTTTCTCTCTTTCTCTTTGGCATTCTTGTTGGATGTTTTGGCCCTCTGCTCTGCCTGGATTATTACAGGTAAGTCTATCTCTTGTGTTTTTGGCAACGCCTCTGGGCTGGATTAGCTCCTGTGCCTAGGCTGTCCCAGTAACAATGCTTTCTGGAATTGCATCTTAAGTACCTGTTGCACCTTGGGTGCATTTCAACCCGGCGATTTTGTAAACAGTGTGCACAGTCCTCCCCCCTTTTTTTTCATCAGCTGACACTTGGCGAATGGGGCAATTCCATTTATGCAGCCAATCTCATAGGCTACTGGAGAGATGCCAATCTGGCCTCAAAGATAGGGAAGAAAGAGGGAGCAAGGAGAGCTGCTGGAATAGCTTTTATTCATTCTGACACAGATCAGATAAACGGGAAATGATAAATGTTGCCTATTTTTACTTCCCTTAACCTGTGTTAACTTTGAATTCCAAATCAAGTCCTCTTGGATGCAGCAACCTTTGAAATCTTATCTGAAGTTTACTCTGGATGATCTGAATATGAATTATTCATTATAATGCTGCTGTTTCTGTGACTATTTTAGTGCATAACTTTGATATTTCGTAGATTGGCAGACATTTGAGAAGGGAAAAGGATCATTTGTTTAAAAAGCTACCGGTTGTTCATGACTTTATATGTTTGATAGCCTCTTTCTAAGCTTACCAGTGACAGATTGGTTGCATTTACAAAAAAAATAAAATGTTACACACAGTAACCTTTGGATGCAAGGAAATAAAATTGGCATTCAAAAAAAGAATTTGACTTAAATATTCCAACAAGTCACCAGAAAACAAAGGGAAACATCAGGCATACCTTACAAAGCCACACTTTCCTAATGTGTGACATAATATATGTGCCTCTGCACTACGTTGCCGGGGAAGTGCTCATATGATGAAGTTTACATTTGAGATTTTCCTGAAATAGCTAAACCACAGACTTTATGTGTTAAAATCACCCAGGTTGTTAGGAACCAGAATACGTCTGGTGTTCTTTCCAGTGCTAACTAGTTTCCTGCGACAGTGATAAATGTGGCAGGAAATTTTCTAGTCTTTAGATTTTTAGAATACCCTGTAAAGCCTTAAATTACATTCAGTTTGACTGCATAAGCACTATTTTGATCGATTTTGCTCTGTGAAATCTAAAGGTAGTTTTGTTTGAAGTGTCAATTTTAAGAGCATTTTTAGATTACTGCTTAGCTGTGGGTAAGCCTTTGCTTTTTTTTTAATAACAGTTAGAAATTTTATTATGATAATTTTATTTTATTAGTAAGCTATTAAAATTATGACAGGTTTCACTTTAGGTGCCAAGACAGTTTCAGCTTCTGGCTCCTAAAAGATGACATCTTGTTTGAACCCCTGACACTCAGGATCTTGTGTAATGTTATTAAAGTTTACTGTTGCACTATGCTGTTGCAAAGGCTTTGTCTTTCAGATGAAACAGCTGTAGATAAAATTAGAGGTGCCTCCCAATAAATAACAATACCATCAAATAGCTCATTAGTTCGGTTAATTGGTCACCCTAAATTAGGCTCTTAGGAATGAGTGTGTGTATGATGTTTTGTGTCCTGCAATAGACTGGTGATCTATCCAGGGTGTATCCCATCTCTTGTCCAATAGAGATGGCCCAGTAGAGAGAATTTATGTCAGTAAGTCAAAATATGAAACTCGCATACAGGCTCATAAACACAATTTGATTAGTGTTTATTTCTGTAAATTTTAATGAATGTAATCTTCAGCAATTCAAAACTCAGAAAATGTGAATTTTGCATAAATGGTATGTCCTACTCATTCATAGGGGAAGCTGCTGACTTGACAGTTGTCCAGCAGACTTTCAAAAACAGAGTCATCCATAAAAGGTCATTGCTAAAGAGACTGTGTGTCCACAGAGAGCTGCATTCTACTATACTCATGGGAAGTTGAGTGGAAGGTAACAGTGTGGTAGAAGAAGGGGCATAAAGTTCAAGGATAATCACATTATTTGGTCGAGAAGCAAAGTTCATTCAAGAGTTTCAGGAGGAGAAATAGAAATGCTTCTGTCCACGGATGAGTTTGACTTTTTGAGCTAACTTTTGTTAATAAATTATGTGTTGGAAGATATGTTTGACATAAACTCGCTTACCATGCCAGTTCATAAACATTGTGCAATTTCTCATGTCTTTTGAAATTATGCGACACTCCAAGCAAAGCTGGACATATTTAGTTAAGAACAGCTGACATAACTAGTTCAGACCAAGGATATGTGTCCATCAATTAGAAACCACCGTGTTTAAAATGACATGACTTTCTTGGCTGCTTTCTACATTTTTCCGCTTGGCTGTATGTTTTCAACATAATGTAATTTAATCGGCATTGATACTAATTGGAGACACTTTATTTATTTATTTATTTTTGGTCCAACCATCCTGTCAAGCTCTGCCAAAATAATCTCCCGATAACCCATTTCTATTGGAAGATAACCGTGTGTATTAAATTTGCCTCCAAAATATTTTAATTATCACAGCCATTAGTGCAGTTAGACATATTTCTGTAGCTGAGTAAGTCTTTATGTTACAGCATTATCAGAGCACTCCTAATACCAGTATCTTGTGTGTCACACGTCTCCAGCAGAAACAATTTTTAGAACCTCTGCCGTCTGCAACAAACATGGATTAAGAAACCACATCAGTTCATGCGTATGATGTGTTGACATGTTTAGCCTTTATTGTCTTGGATTTGTTCAATATCCAATCAGCTTTGCTGGGGGGTTTTTTCCACCAAAGGTATGAGTAACAATGATAAATGAGTAGAAAATCCTGTGTCCTGCCAGAGATAAAGCTTTGTCGTTCAGCCACGCTAATGCGCTGGATATAAGGCACTGACCCACATCTGCTCTTATACAGGTTACATGAAGCCCCAGATGCAGACCCAGCTGTTGTTAGCCCGTGTATTATCTCACCCACTCACCCCGATGGTAATGTTAAAAGCAAGGCAGCTCATCAGCACAGGCTAATCCAGCCAAAGCATTTGAATTTCTACAGGAAAAAGCAATTATAGTAATAAACTTAGCCACTGTCTGTCAGTCTAAATATTCAACAGATAACCTTAACCCCATTTCTTATCAAGTTTCATATTTAGCAGCAATAACTTTCTTTTCCTACAGTGCTGTATTTGTGTTAGAATAATGACTCCTGAGTCATTGTTATTAATTCAGCGTTCGATCTGCGTGGTGCATGCAAATGAAGCAGTGGGAAGCAAGACCTATAGGCTGCCTGGAGAGTTAGTCTATGTAATGAATACAATTACACTGCTCTACTGGACCATTGTCATTTTTTTTTTCTGTTAACTTGCTTTTTTGACTGTGTGTTTCACATCTATGCTTCATTTCTGCATTTAAATGTAAAAAGTCCCTGGGTATGCCATGTTTTAATTAATCCCCAGTTTGTATGTAGGTTATATAAATACCAGGATTGTGTTAGTGGATTATGTGACATTGTTAGCAATCAGGATCTGAGAAAAAAAGATAAAAACACAACAAAGGGAATGGGTAAAAGAGAGAGATTTTGTATTTTAAAGAGAATGTTGATAATGATTAAGATATTGATCCTTCAAACCCCACCTGTTAAAAAAGAAGCTGAGGAAAGCCGCCCCCACTCTGTCGTTAGTCATCATCAGCTTCTTACAACCCACTGCGGTACACGCTGCCACCCATGATTTAGCTCTCCATCCAGTTATGAGGGGGTGTTAAGTGTTTATTATGCCGCAACGGTCCCAGTCGCAATGAGAAAGCAGAATGTTGCCTGATCAATACCTCTCACAGGAAGCCGGGTTAATTTATTTTTTAAGGATCTGCTTGCATCTCTAAGGGCTTTCTTGCTGTAAGTCGAAATGCAAGTCGTTTCCTGAAGATGTGCAGATTGACATTTTATCACTGACACTGCTGTTTAGGGACTTAGTGCTGACACTCAGACACAAAAGTGAAGGCATCACCTTTTGTGTGCTTTACGTTCTGCCTTTGTTTTTGTAATTTGAAACCTGGTTTGCTCTGTTCTCAACAAGGCACAAGAGTCTGACAGCTCCGACTGCTGCGCTTGCTGATTGATTGTGTGGCTAACGTGTTTATAGATAATGCAGTTGGCAGCTCTCCATACAGTTTGAGTCTGCAGGTTCTGTTTGATGGTGCAGCTTAACCATTCACACATACTGTCACGGTGCACACACAAGAGCTCTTTGCTGGTAATGCACCACTTAGTCTTTATCATTGGGACTGGGTGCTTTTCACCTTGACCAACTTATTGGAAAGGCAAAAAAAAAAAAAAAAATCATTATAAAAAAAAAAAAAGAACAACTTAAATGCTACCAAATAAAAGTAATGGCAGCACTCATCAATATGGAAGTTGTTACTGCAGGAAGACCGTTCAAAAATGTTTTCCAGAACCAGGAAGCTGCTTAAAACTTTACTTAAGGGAAGCTCAAAATCTGCTGAAAACTACTTAAAAAGAGTCCTCTCGTCCTCCTCCTGACTCGTCTCCTGACTTGTCTCTGACTTGTCTCTAGTTCAATCAGGCTGCAAGGAAGAAAGAGAGAACAGAGTTTTCAGCAGTTAACAGGAAGGATGAACCAAGTACTGCTAATGTAACAAGTTTAAAAAAATACAGCAATATCTACTCTGTCATCATTTTGTCTTAAATTTACCTGATGGGTGACTGTTAACTGCTGAAATGTTAAAAATACACATTTTTAATGCTGTTAGCTGTACTTTTAAAATAGATTGAAATCCACTGAATTATTTACTCTTTGCGCAAACAAAACCATCTCATTGTTCTACCATTTCATTGTTCTGACATAACTCTACCTTTATTGACATTAAAGGTGGAGTCAGTGACAGACTTTACATGGATATCTGTTGAAGAATCATGACTGCGTCTGTCATTTCAAACATAAAATGTTGCACACAAAACAATGACTTGGCATTTGTGGCCTGAATATCATTTAGCACATCTAAAATAGCTGCACTTCTGACATGTTCTGCTCCCCTCGTGTACTACCTTTAAGCAAAACAACACAATGTTGTGATTTATTTAAAAAAAAAAAAATTAACCTCAACCTCATTAGTGCTTGTATCATGCAGTTGGAATGTGAAACATGTATTACTCCTCAAAGTACTGGATGGTTTCTGTACTACAAATTATTTAGTTGTGAAAATATAAAGGAGGGTCGAACACATTATTTGCCACTGTGATCCTTTTGGTTACCACTCATCTGTATTGATTTTTACTGAGGATCATCAATCAAGACATTCATAATGGATGCTGTCTGAGAGCACCTATCTCCCTTCTGGGAATCATCACCTCAAGCTCGGGTCAAGCAGAGATTTGATCTGTTGTCAGTTAGATGAATTGATGTTTTTCTCCTTATTCGCTCCACCTTACAAACACAGAGAGTGAAAAGAGACGAGAGGTAAAGGTGAGCAGAGGTAGAAAGAATTCCAAAGTAGTTTTTAATGTCGGCCCCAAAGACTCAAAGCTATTAAAATATTCAAAGCCATTCTCGATCACCTTTCGCCCTGCTTGCTTGTTTAAGAAAAGAGTGAAATGAAATCAATAGCCACACCAGTCCCAGCCCTCAATGTCGGGTATCATCTAATATTTATATAAATGAGGCCTCAGCCTCAAATTTACCCTGCAGTTGCATGTTTAAGGTCCTGTAAAGGACTCAAACAGAGCTGAAATTCTTGACAGGATGTGGGGATGAAATAAATCTCAGTCCCCGTCATGATTGCTACAGCAGTCATTTGCATCCTCATGATCTGACAGGATATAATTAACGGCCATGTTGAGTCTTAAAGTGGAACACCTTTGCTACCATAAATATGAAATGGATCATAAATTCCCACATGGCAACTTTGAGCCATTATTGTTCTCGAAAAGCATGGCTCACGGCAAAAAAACTGCAGAGAGAGGTACTTTCTGCTACTTTAGTACCTCGTACCGACAATAAATGTGTTCAACGAAGTTAATCAACTTTTTACTTACTAAAAACATTACCATGCAACATTGTGGACACTGTACGTCAGGTTTGACACGTAAATTTCACCTAACTGGTTTGATAGTAATTATTAATTCATTCATTTTCAACAATGCTAGGAAGGGTTGTGTGTATGCTCATAAATGCTGAGATAACCTGAGCTATTCCATCTTTTCAATATTAGTACTTTGACTGGATGTCAAAGAAGGCAGAAAATCTAGTTTGCCAGATGTGTCTAGCTAATTCTTTTACCCCTCTAGAATGAATTTTGTTACATTTCTGTAAAACTTTTACAAAATACTGTCACAAGTTTACCATTTGTTTAATCTATTTTACTTAGAACCTTTGTGAGATGGAAATTTGTTGTATAAATTGAAAATGCTCTTTGGAACAATGTGAACACAATATCAAACTATGTAATGATACGCAGTTTCACATTTAAGGTAAAATAATCCTAAATTACTGGCAAGTTATTTTTTTTGTCGAACACTCAGACACTGTATTGACTCGGGGAAATTAAATCCTCTTTGCTTCAGGCTAAGCTTATTGTCAGGCTTTGTGTCACCACTAAAATGTTCTACCAAGTTAAACTAAACAAAACCCCCTTCACCCTAACATGAATCTTTTTGGACAGTTAATTTTATTGTGAAGAAAACAAGTTCATGATGTCTGCTAAGTTAAACATTTTTGTAACATTAAAGGCATTGGGTGATATTTCAACAGATAATGTCAAGACGTTTCCCAGTTGCAAAGGTTTTCTGTTGCATATATTCTATTTCAGAATGAGTAGTATCTTTTTTTTTATTATTATTCAAGGTTATCCTAAATTACTGCCAAATTATTTTCTCCCCACTTTCAGACATGTAATTGCCTGAGGGACCTTCAGTTCTCATCACTCTTCATTAGGCTGATCTTACCTCCAGGCTTTATATCACCTATAACATGTTTCACCAATTTAAACCAAACTAAACCATTCTTCGCTGTGACATGGCCATTTTTGAGGGTAACTTAAATACATATTCTTGAGAAATACAAGCTTACCATTTATGCTTAGGCTTGTTTTTAGGAACTTGAACAAGGTAAAGAAAGTAGTCCTTTTGAAACTGAGCATGTAATGATTGTCAGTGATTTCTTAAACACTTTATTCCTGCTGACTTACAAATCGTAAACATCTTTTTTTTTTTAAATTTATTTCAAAATAACACAGAATGATGCAAAATTATCGTTTTCACAGAAAAGCATTTGCAAATTCGGTATATCTACGCTGCCCCTGCCGTAGGAGTCTGCAGAACATGGTGAACGGAATGTAAGATGCAGCCACAGTATGAGAATATGCACACTAGAGAGCAGTCTGTTACCTCTTTCTGCAGTGGTGGTGATCAACCAAACCCCCCATCCCCTCGTTTCACGCAGCACACTGTTCATTTCACAGTAGCCAGGAAACACCACATCTCTTAGTTTGCACTAATTTACACAGTGAAGACCAGAGGAAGATTTACACACACATACACACCTCTGCATGGCCTTGTATTCAACAAACATTTTATATCACATGAAAACACAGTGGTAAACACCGCATGTGCAAATATTGCTTGAAGCTGGTGGATAATCTCCTCAGGAGTTCTGACACTACTTGAATTACATTTTTATCTACATGTTCATGGTTTAAATGATTGAAGAATTTGTGTGTTTTAAATTGGCCAAATGATGCAACTCTATTATATGGCAGCAAATTGGTGGTGAACGCTCTAGAATATGATCTTTCTGCTTCCTTTACTTCAATGCAACACGAGCGGCGACGTAATAAAAGTAAATTAAAACATGCTTACAAAATTGAAATTGATTATTTTGAATCTGTTCACAGTGAAGGAATGAGGAAGAAACTCAGCTGATAACAAGACAACAAAATGAATGGTAAACCAACAAATGTGGCTGAAGCACTTTGAGATGAAATGGAGATATCGGTTTGCCTCTTTCAATTAATTTTTTTTCCCCAGTATTTCATCAATTTCTTTTTCCTCTTTTTTTTATTTTTATTTATTTATTTTTTGGTTTGATACACTGTAGAATCATGGCTCTCTTGTCCAGGAGCACAAAGACTAACATCTATTGTCGTTCTTCCACTGGGACAGGCTTCTCACATACAAAATGAGTGTACTGTGAATAGTGGTTCATTTATTTAAACATTTTTTGTACTTTACAAAAGAAATAGATTATCTTTTTTTTCAATTTCTCCACACTTGCATTTCTTTTAGCATATTTTACAGACTTTTATTTTTACATTTTTAATTAAACAGTTTTTTTATATTTTAAATGCTCCTCAAATATTGTATGCACCATAATACAAATGGTTTGCTGATTTTCTTTTCCATATTTTTTTTCTCATCTTGTTTGTCTCCAGTTTATCTTTAAACAATATTTAAATGTTCTGAAATAGAAAGACACGTTAAAGCTCAAATATCCTTCCATGAGAGAAAAGCTCCCAGTACACAAAACATATTCCTTTCTGTTTTTCATCAGAGCATCAACACGTCCCATTGCCAGGTGCCCATTATGCTTTTTGATTTCAAATTAGCAGTAGAGAGCAGTAGCCATAAATCCACCATAGTCAGCCATGTAAAGCATACTCCCTCTACATCACAGTGAAAAGCTGTGTAAAAAGTGTCCAAAAGATGAAATAATTCCCTTTTGTTCTACAACATCTCCCTCTCTTTAGTATCCAAAAAGGGATTTACTGTATATCCACATAATCACAGGTAAAGACGTAGTCAAAAAGCACAGTCACACCTCACATTCTCGTGAAGGTTGCTGCTGGCAAGTGCAAGAGCCATATTCGTTAATGATAACCAAAGCTCCCTCAATGTGGTTAGGTTTATAGTCAACATAGTACTCCGGTGTGGAAATTGCAGCCATCTGCTGCATGCTTTGCTTTTGCTTCTGCTTACGGCGCTGACTGCTGAAGCACTGCCTCAGTTGCCTTATTCCAGCTGGAAAGCACTTCCATGCCACGTACAGAATGAGAACTACGATGAGAAAGGAGAAGATGAGTGCCATGGTACCAGTCACTACCTTGTGGATCTGCATGGTGCTTTCCAGGTCGTCGTGGCCCACTGTGACAGTATAAGAACTTGTGACCACCTCACTGCCCTCACCCTCATACGGATTTGGGGTAAAAGGTCCCAGAAACACAGAGCCACCCTTGGCCAGATCCCTTGTTGATGCATACAGGCCTGCTGTGGTCACCTCTGCCGACGAATCACATAGCTGAAAAGCATAGACTGCATCCAACACATCCTCACCCTGTGCAGTGTCGGGGCTTGAACACAGCAGGGAGCTGTCACGCTGGCCTCTGAAGGCACTCAGCCAAGAGGCCAAGGCACACACATTGCGGCTGCACTCCCAGTCATTGCCTGCCAGGGTAATGCTGTCCAGAGACGACCACGAATCCAGGATGCGTTGGTCCAAAGAAGCCAAGCGATTCGAGTCAAGCATCAGCACCTTCAGGTTGGGAGTACTCTCAAAAACATGTGGCTCAATGTACTCGATTTCGTTGGCTGACAAGTCAATCTTCTCTAAAAAATGCCAGGTCCACTCCAGGGTGTTGACAACAATTGTGGCGTGATTGTTGTGCATGTAAAGGGTACGTAAAGAGATAAGACGAGGAAAATGGGCTAGGTTGACTTTGACCAACTCATTGTGCTCAAGATGCAACTCAGTCAACTTGAAAAGACCAGCAAAGGAATTCCTTGCCAGGCTCTGTAGTTGGTTGTATCCCAAGTCCAGAAACTGCATGCTCCTGCAGTCTTGAAAAATACGCACTGGCACAAATTTGAGTGTGTTGTAGCGCAAATGCAAATTGGTGAGCTTTCTAAGGCCATGGAACAGGTCGGGCTCGAGTGCCTGCAGCCTGTTGTATGAGAGATCCAAAATGCGTAGGTTTGGGAGGGGCCTGAAGGTACCATTTGGCAGACTCTCAATCCGATTGCTGCTCAGGTCCAACTCCTTGACCCGTCTCAGCCTCTCAAATGCACCCTCCTCTACAATGTCAATGTTGTTATGATCTAGATAAAGCCAGGTTAGCTGTGACAGACCAGCTAGTTGGCCTTCACGCAGTTCGGTCAAGTTGTTCTCTCTCATAGACAGGCCCATGGCACTGCTCAGATTGCGGGGGATGTCTGTGAGGTTGAGCCCCTCGCAGTACAGCAGCTTGCTGTCGCAGCGGCACAGCCTTGGACAAACCGCCTCTGCCAAGGAAACAGTTCTCAGAAAAATACCCAATGAGCACAGTATCAACCCGGGGGGTTTCTTCAGTGGCCACTTTAAGTACAGTCCAATTAGGAGGAAATCCATTAGCATAAATATCCAGGAATGTCAGGGAGAAAATGTCCATTGAACCACTCTGGATATTATTTTTGCACCTCTCAGATCATTTTTTCCAACATATGTGATTAAACTGTTGAGTTCATTTAGTCTTTGTATTTTATTTGCAGAGATGGATATATTTATTTTATGCAGTCCAACGACAGGTCTTTTGTCCAAAATGTGAAAAATAAAGAGCAGTTCTGTTTTGCCAATGAGAGATATTCGGCAGTGGGTGGAGAGTAGAGGGGATGAAAAATGAAACTGTCCTTTCCAGTCGCTCTTATTCAAAATGATTCTTACTCACCCCTATCCAAAAGCTGACAATCTCCATTTAGCATCTTGCTTTGTGCCACAACACTAATTATGTACGAATCTGAAAAAGACCCCACTGTGGCACACATCCCCCCCCGCCTTTTCTCTTTTCAGTGGACACCAGATCCTTGGCAGGCTTACAATGTCTTAGTTCTCTTCGAGTGAAAGAGCCAGAAAGAGGAAGAATCCAAGTAGCTTTCAGCGAGATGGTAGGAAGTGCAAGTTCCCCCGTCTGCATGCATGAGCTCTGTCTCTTTTGCTCCTCTGCAGTCTTCTGCTGCAAGGATCAGAGGGAAGAAGAGACAACCAAAGCAACAAGAAAAACCGATGAAGAATAATTTGAGTGTCGCTCTTTTCTCCTCTCTGATTAAGTTTCAGCTGAGCTGTTGAAACGTTTTGCTGTTCGTCTCAGCAAGAAATCACTGTCTTTTGAGGTTTAAATCCATTTAAGCTGTTAATCGTGTCTCCTGTGACGAAAGCAAGACAAAAAAAATATATATTGCAGAGGTGACTCCTCTTCTCAGTTTTCTTGTGTAACAGCATTCCTTGTCATCCCAGTGGCTGGTATCTGTTTATAGGCGATGTGCATCCCCTGTGGTTCGCAGGTTTTGTTCACTCCCTTGCTCTCCAAATGTTTTGTCAGCCAGCTGGAAGAGGCTGCTGGAGGCTGGTGCTGGTCCGGCAGGCAGGGGCGGTAAATGTGGGAAGCGAAGGAGCGAGCAATCCCTTGCAGCAGACCAGTACACTGACAGCGCATGCAGAAGCACCTTCTGTTCACTGAGTGTCGTAAGCCACTCACAATTCAGAGTGCTCTCTCTCTTTCTCTCCCTCTCTCGCTCTCTTTCCCTTGATCGCTTACTCACTTGTTCATGCCGCTCCCCTCCTTTATTTCCCCTCCTCCCTCTCGCATCCTACATCCTTGCTTTTTTTTCTAGCCACGTTTTTTTTTTTTTATCTTTGGCTCATTTATTTACATATTCAAAAGGTTTGGACTTAAACCAGGGGCTTAAATAAACCCCCTGCTTCCACTAACCCACACCTCCATCTCTCGTGTTATGGATTGCGCCTCTTCTGACTTTCCAAGTTTCTGATATTAGTGTTGCTTTGATTAAGCCAAGAAGCAGTAACAAGCATCTGCCTGCATGTTAAGTATCATGTGTCCACGTACATTAAAACAGAGAATGATGATAAACATGTATAATGTTACATACTATAGTATGGACAGCATGGGGAATCACTTCATTTCAACAATAATTCAATAGTGATAAGTTTACACAAAGTATTTGTCTAATATTGCATATATGACTATGTTTGAATCAATCTCATGCTATTGATATTCATCATTTATCCCTGCCAACAATAAAAGCTGGAGTATAATGAGTCAAGACTAGAGTATGACATTCTTCATTTAATCAAACCGTCCTGTAGCCAAGCATTCGGTGTCATTTTCAATTATAGGCTGGCTAGGCATTTTGAATACAGATGTAATTGCTTGCCAAATAATATTAGTATAAAGATATAACATAAATATCTCTCTCTGGAGATCCACTCCCATCTCACTGACTGGAGTTCTCTGGAATTACTGCTTGCTTTGTCATCTTTCTCCTTTTAATTTTCAAAGACAATAAGCTCTAACCTAAGCCATGCCATGCATCTTGCAAATCAGTCAGGTCTGCATTCCTGACACCATCTTTTTCTTCTTTGAGTTGAATCAAATCTTAACCTTCCATCATTACTATTTATTAAATCAGTCTGTTAAATGTTCAATAAACACTTATTTTAAATATACCCTTTTTACAAAGCCAATCCTGTAACATGAACATAAAAGCTGAAATTAAGAAGGACAAGGGTGTTTTTCTGTGAATGTGGATTGGTTGTTGGTATCAGAGAGGCTGCTTGGATAATTTCAGAAACTACCATCTATAATCTACTAGTGTTTTCACACAAAAACGTATCCGGTTGTGGTTGTTGGGATGAAAATAGATTGGTGATGTCAGAGGTCAAGGAGAATGAGACTGAGACTTATTGAAGATAATTGAACAGCAAAGGTAGCTTAAACCAAGGTAGGTTTGACACCATTTCTAAATTCACAAAGGATTATCCATTGCATATTTTCCTGGTGTAGCGAAGCCGTGTTCCTGACCACTCTGATTTAGAGTACAGACATTGGTGCGTCAGAAAACGCCAGCAGACATTCAAGCAAATGTTGACGGTTTCCATGTAATTTGAGAAAGAAACCTCCTCTCACATTTACTACGTCAGAGAGAAATTATGAAAAAAAAAAAAAAATCAAAAAGAGAACAGGGCTAAAAACATAAAAGAAGAGCAAAAGAGGTAGTTTTCCTTTGTGTACATAATAAGGTCTAATAAGGTCATTTTCAAGTTTAGACAAGGGCTGAACAAAACCTTGACATTTACCAAAAGAGACAATGTTGTGCCACCATTCTTTGTCCCAGCAGCTTCCAAAATGACACTCTATTATTGTCATTCTCCTATCCTAATTAGGACTTATAAAGAAAAAGAAAGATGACTCACAATAATTGTGAATATGTAATATTTGGTTACATTTTTAGGTTCGTTTTCATTTTGTTGATAAAGTTTTAAAGTTTAAAAGCTAGCCTTTCGTACTCTGCTTTGCTTCATACAGAGGGTCTAAGCTATCGGCTATTGAGAAACGATTGCTTCTTTGAGGCATGGAGTTTGTTGAAGTTTTAAATCTTTTCCACGTACCCTAATGTTTTAATGATTTAAAACGTGTCACAGACATTGTCACGTTACATTGTCTGTGACATATGTAATGTCAGTTTGGCATTATGAACCTTATGGGAAATTACATGTACTGTAAACAACCATCCCGCACTGTGAAGAGAGAAACGCTGAGTTGCACAAGACAGCTGTTAATGTTAATTCAATGTTTGGAAGCATGATCAATACGGACTGAACTGATTCATTCGGTCTCACTGCCATCGCTAAAACTACAGGCATTGTAGTTCTAAAGTAGCGCAGAAAATCAACATCATCTTCCACAACTTCTTCTGTTCGCTGATTGGCCTGATAGAAAATCTACCGGAGGAATCCAGGTAAATGGGAGAAAGGCCAAACTGTGCAGTGAATCGTGATTGGAAACAAGTGGAATTGAGTAGGACAGCAATGGACAGGCTAAGTGATCCCTGCCTACACAAAGTGAAGTTAGAGTTGCACATTTTGACCCCAAGGTCCTAGCATTTCATATTTCTATTACCTTAAATAGAAATATGCTTTCAGATGACGTTTCTTGAGACTTGCTGCTGTATAAACAAACTGAATTAAAACTTAATTGAAAAGTTCAGCATGCTGGAGTAAACTGTTGAGGAAAACATATTATAAGAATATATTCACCCTGTTATTACTATCGCAAAACCTGGCATGGAACGAATTTATCACTTCCACTCAAAATAAGCCCAAATTAGAGACTTTTGCCTATGGAATTCCTCATTACAAATATTAAGATCAAGATCTAGATGCCACCGTTTGCTCCTTGTCTCTCTGCTAAAACAGACACTGGCTTTAGAATAGATTCAGAGCGTCTCTCTCTGTTAAATTACAATAATAATAATAATGCAACGATAAATGCAATCACCTAACAGCCATGCAACTTTTTTCTTTTTTGTGATTGTTTCTACCATTTCCCAGCCAAAGTGTTTCCATCTGGTTCTGCACTACTATTTTAGCCCATACATGGAGAGATTCAAAGCAAAATCTTAAAAACATTAGAAAACATTTTTTCTTAATCCTCAGTGACAATGCACTGGCAAAAATGAATCATATTTGGGTATGGAGACTTGTTTTTCCCTTTTTTTTTTAGCGTTGTATTAACCATTTTATTAAAGATTTTTATTTATAACGATTTTATTTTGTGAATAAATAATTTTCAATGAAAGAAAACGGATTGTAAGAGAAAACTATCATCGTGGATGACATATTTTTTTAACCTACTACTTTATTTTTTACATTGAATTTAAAGTAGATGTTAAATGAACCTTTTGTTTTATAGAAAAAGAAGAATCACTGCCCTTCAGATGATCTGAACTTCTTGAGGCTGGAATCATTTGGCCTCACCTTTAGTGTATTTCCTCTTAGCTGTAATAGATGACTTCACCATCAGCTAATGACATGGTGTTCTGTAATGACTTGACGCAGCGAACAGAAGAACATCCAGACCATCAGTTTTAGACCAAGAGTTTTAGCTCTGCTTTTGAGTCAAAGTCAGCAGTAGTGTGAGTTAGAGTGTGACTCTGCCATAGATAGATAGATGGATAGATAGATAGAGCTTCATTAACTATATATTTTAGAAACTTTACTGACTATTGTGAATTCTAAGCATAAACATATGTCCTTGAAGTTTTTTATTCTTCTTTCGTAGGCTTTAGAACTAACCACCTTTATCCAGGATGGCATTTTATCAGGTGTCAAAATTCTTTAAAAAGCGCTAAAATGTAGGGTTAGAGACTCATTATTTAAATTATTTAATGAGTCAGAGGATCTGTGAGGCCAGAAAAACAAGGCGAATGATGACTAATTGCTTTGCTGCAGAGATGATGTTGATGGACAAGTGGGGAAGCATTGTTTTGTTTTGTGATTGGGTCAGTAGAGAAATAGCAAAAGATAATTCTACATTTACATTGATATTCGGCTTGCAGCAGACTGAGATTGACCGAGTTATGCCCCTTTCATATATGTGTATATGTGTATCTTCTTTGGATTGGTGTGGTAAGATGCGAAGGTTTAAGAACAAAGTGTTTCACCATTGACTTCCTACACTTTTGACATTACTGCAGCTGTCTCAGCTGTTGATGTCAAAACAGTTAGCATTTACAGAATGTTGACATTCTGTAAATGCTAAAGAATGTCCTGATATCTACTACTGTACACTGATGGTTTGCCAGCACTGATGAAGACTTACTTACATTATCAAATAAAATAATACACTCCTACTAATCAACATACTTGATCATTTAGATATTCTGACTGATGAATACCAGAAGACTTTTATTCTTTGTTCTTTCCTTGCTGATGTATAAAATATATTTAGTGTACAGGACAAAAAAAACTCAATTTTTATGACAGTGTTACTTTCTTTCCTTGACACGGCAGCTACATATTTTCAAAACTTTATTGCTGAAAAACAGGCATAAAAACATAGTTTGCTTTTAAATGACGTAAGGGAATGAAGAAACTACCATCAAACTGCTTTTCTGGACCAAACATAATATAGTACCAGAGAAATATGCTAATACAGGTGTATTCCTAAAAAATGTGTAAATTGGGGTTCCACTTGCGGTACTGTTCAGAATGTTTCTGACATGCTGTCATTTTTAATATATAACATAGCCACTTGGACACATGGATCTTCTTTTTCCCCTTTTTACACGAGTCGTAGTCTTCAGCCACCATGGACAATAGTTGATTAATTTTAGTTAGCCACATTCAAAGCTGAATAGCCAGAGCAATTAATTCATGCGCTAAAGTGAAATTTAAATCAAAATGAGACATCAAATAAACTAACTTAAACTTAAGTATCTGGGCACATGATATGGTTTTTGGTGATTGGAAAATGAGCTTTCAAAAGTCACAATCTGTGGGCACTGCCCTGTTACCTAGCAACACCAGCCAAGCTCAGCCCCTCACCTATCCACCCAACCAGAGGTGTGGTACGTTTGGTCAGCTGTTTTTAACACTATATGTGCTGCGCAATGATTGTTAAGTCAAGTGTTTTGTTGTTAACCCGTCATTCAGAAATCACTTTCTGCATCCTTCATGGTTGTGCAGGAGGTTATATTTCTTCTGCTTCCAGGTCTAACTCAAATATTTCCAGTTGTACGATTGCGCATCTGTTTCATGTGTATAAAGTGCGAGTGTATTGTTTTGATTTGTGGGAAGTGGGGAGCATTAGCCCATGCTCACAATGTCCAGGTTTGCCACTGGCAGTACTTTGCAATTTTAAGAGGTTTGTTTTGAAAGGAATATTCAAGTAAACAATAACAATGCGTGAGTAGAGGAAAATATAAATTGGTAGATAAATAAAGCTCTACTTGTTGGCAAATGTTCGGCATTAAGTATGGAGGCAGGATTTATTGAGGACAATAGATGGATAGTCTGGAATAGGCCAGGAAAAATAACTCTGTATGATTGCTGGAGAAGGAAAATAAAATCTACCTTTTGTTAACAGAAATGTATTGGGCACACCTTATTTTACAGTCTTTAGTGTGAAAAGCAAATAGAGTTGAGCAATTTTAAGACTTTAAGAACACAACCAAGCAAACTTTGTAGTTTTACAGATCCGCTTTATTTATTTATTCCCATCACTGAAGTTTGTGACAACTTGACCTTCTTTCTAGATGCTGTGTGTTTATTGACACTCGGAACAGGAAAGCTTGTTAGTGTTGGCTGAATAAACCACACCGACACATCAAGGCAACGCCTTAAAATTCTTAGCTTCAATGAATTTTAATGAAGCCCCGGTGATTGACCTTAATGAGAACAATGTCATTAGCAATGCATACGGTTGAGTTGGTTTCTGTTTCTTTTAAAGTCGTTATCTGGCACATTTCCAACCGCAGAAAACGCTTCATCTTCTATGCTTCTGTTTTTGTTTTGTAGCATTCATTTGCCTGTTGCCGTCTCGTTTTGGACGCGTTTTGTTTTAATCCAGAAATGACTGCATCATAGTGATTTGCACTTTTTCAAATTATTGTGGGCCTACAAATTATTGTAGGCCTTACTGTAATTATCATGTTCTTAGCCTAACGTTCTGTAGTTCTAGAAGCACACAATTCCTGGTGAATTGTTCTCATTTGTAAAATTCATTTTAACTTTTGGCTATTAGCCATAAACTGATTTACCACAGTGTTTTCTAAATCACTACGTAGGGTTAGGTCCATGAGAGAAGATGGACCTAATCAAATCTTTCAAATCTTCAAATATTAGATCTAGCTTACTGAACTTTACTTTCCGACATTGTTTCCTTCAACATAATTTGCTTATTGAAAAACATATCCACAACCTATTGCACCTTAAGGCATTAAGCAACATAAACCACTCCCATTTTTATCTAAGTTCATATAATTAAATTAAATCCAAATGTTATTCAAATCAATCAATTTCTTTCCTGTTCAGTGCTGGAATGTTAATAAAATATATGAGGGGACCCAGCTAATTGCATTAATGTTCTAGCAGTCCATTCTGAGACGGAGTATGACAACAGTGGCTCTCTATTTACAAGAAGAACCAGGTTCAGTACAAGCAGCCAGACGACGGAAAGGACAGGAAGTCAGAAAAAAAGCTCCAGAAGTACTTCCTGTGGGAAAGAAAAATAATAATAATCTTATTCTGAATCCTCCACACGGACGCTCTTACATTTGCATTGTGAAACAACTGCATGACTGCTGGATGTGTAGATTATACTCTGCTGACTTTTTTAAATCCTAAGACTTTTATCTCATTATTTAAAAAAATGTGAAGATCTTTAAAGTGACCAACTATATTTTGACCATTTTCTTACATGCTGTTTTTGCATGCCGTTTCGTTTGTTTTTCAATTAATGTGAGACAAAATGAACTTTTTCGCTGGTCATTTGGCTGGAAACAACTTTCCTGGTGGTCATTTCGCACGTGAAGAAAATGCCAACATACCGACCTTACACTAGCCTTGGCTGAGATGCATATGGTACGCAGTTGATATTGCTGCTTTAATCTTTTAACATGGAGGCTAAGATGAAACAATTTTTCCTGAGTGAAGATGCTCTTACAACCTTTGGATAGCTTAGCAAAGAGAATATTTTTTTATGCAAAATGTGGAAAGATAGAAATAAAACTGTGGCTGAAAAACAGAGAGATTGCATCATAAACAAGTGATGACTAAAAACATGTACATAGATGTAAAAGAAGCATTTCAAAATCTCAGTGTTGAGTGCTTTATCATCTCAAAGAGTACATAAATAGCAGATCAAACAAAAAACATGTTGCCTCTTTGTCAAATACAAATGAGCAGAGAACAACTGTGCCTAATGTTACACTGGATGTTTTGAAAATATTTCATCTTTAATGTCTCCACACAGATTCAGTCACATAGGGGAAATGCTAAAAGCTTCAATTGTTCAAATAGTCAGGTTGCTACTTTTAAACTATTTCACTATACGAATACATGATTAATCAGAAATAATAACAACGTGACATAATGCTGCTAAAAGACCTGTTAAAACAAAGTTCTGTTTCTAGTGTGCAGGATGTTGACAGAATAACATTTGTGAGGTTTTAAGTTCCTCACAAAGTTCTACAAGAACACAGGATAAATTGAAGCGCTGGTGACGTAATTTAGTAGTAGAGGAAAGACCGAATAAAAAAAAAATCAAACATACACAAACAAGTTTTCACATTTTGGGGATTTTTTTCTTGTCCTTCAAGTTTAACTTGTTGGATCGATGGAACATTTAATCAAAGGAAGCCATGCAAGAAGTTTAGAAAGAAAATCATTATGTGCGGGTAGCTACAACATTCAAATTGTGACCCCTACTATGTGTGCCTTTTAGTTCGCACTGCAGCAGCAAAAATAATTTAAAACTCTGGGTTTATTGACAAAAGATGTATTACTAGCTAAGTTGTTCATGTTACCCTTAATACTAAATCCTAATTTTAAAAAGTAACTGATAACTAAAGGGGTCTATCAACATTATGTGTAAGTATCTTCAAACTCGGATCAATTTTATTGATAGAGCACATTTAAATGAACAATTTGTTTATCCAAAGTGCTGTACAGTACAAAATCAGTTCAAACCAAGACACAAATATAAACATCAATAAAATACAAAATGAAATAAAAGTTGAATAAATCATGCTACAGAGATTGTTGGAAAATACATGCAAAAATGACAACAAAATCAAATCGTACCATGTCAAAAGTCACAGAAAATAATTGACGTAATACGAAAAACTTAAAAAGCAAGAGAAGAAGACTGTCTATTATCTAATGGCAACTTGTTCCACCGTTTTGGAGGCACGGTTGAATAGACCCAATCTCCTCGGAGCTTCAGTGTAGTTTTTGGTACATCCAGCAGCTTCTCAGCTGGTCTGAGGGCCCATGGTGAAACAGAAGACTGGAGATCTGCATGAACTGGATATGCTCTAGCTAACACTGCTTTTTCTTTTTGAAGTAACCTGAAACTAGCAAAAGTTTAATGGCATCCCTAGTTCATATCTAGCATGTCTAATTTGATTGTGGTTATTAATTTAGTTAATTGATTCATATCATTAAAACAAATGGAAATGGCATGGACAAGAAAGGGATCGTATGATTAATTGTGGCACCTTCTGCAGAATTCACAGCCCTTTGTTTCCACAGCAGGATGTGGGGCCCAACCCTCCAGAGAAAACTGTACAGGCTGTCTCAGAGCTGATAGGTTGAGTCTTCACACTACAAATGTGACACTCTTCCATAGATTCAATGGGCTTTACAGTCTGGGCTCAAGTAGGATTTTTTTTTTTCTTCTTTTCAGTCATTCTTGAGAGCTTTTAGCTGTAAGTTTTGGCCCACTATCCATTGGAGGACTCATTAGTTGCGACTGAGTTTTCTGACAATGGCTGGTATGTTTTGCCCCAGGATACTTTTGTAGTCCTCATACTTTGTTGTGCTCTTCACTAAAGCAGCTCCAGAAGAAAACCAAGCGTTCTCCAGGTTTCACAGTTTGTGTCATGTTTCATTTTTTGTGAAAGCTTTTATATATATATATATATATATATATATATATATATATATATATATATATATATATATATATATATATATATATATATATATATATATATTTTTTATTTTGTAAGCATGCAGTTAATGGCTAAAAACGCTCCAACATTTGTCAACAGTCCATATGATATTCTACAAGAAACTTTGGGGTCCTCAACTTGAACTCACCATTTCCTTCTTTTTGTGCTTTTTTTTTTTGTCAAAAGTGGAATCATTCTGAGTCTTCTTCCTGGTGCAAAATAAAACCGATGGTGTAGTGACAAAGACATTTGTCTTCACCTTCCAGTTTAGCAACTCTGTGTGAATGTCCTCGGAGATTGGCTACAGTCTGAGGAACATGGACCTGCCCTCATTTGGAAGTAACTCTTACTTCATATCTAATAAGTGCAAAGCTAATGGCCATTTTGACCAAATGAAGCAACACATTTTTTAAAATATCTTTTTAGTCCTTCCTCAATATTATAAGTTACTTTTGAATGTTTAATTAAACAGTGGAACAATCTTTTCTGTGATTTATTTCCTTCGGGGCAGCTTATTAGTTTTCTAAGCTACAAATCAAGACAAACAAACAATCATCATTTATTTCTTAAATTACTGAAACACTTATTTTGTATCTTTCATGATTGGAACTCGAGGAGATTCCTTTGACATAAATCTGATACATAATGTGTAAATGACTGAAATAACTGGAATGATTGGAGTTAAGGGCACTTTGTGTTTACCACAATAAATGTAGAAGAATATGTATGGCAACATTTTACCATTTACTGTCTGGGTCAACTTACCACTGTCCTTGGCACTATGATTCCATTACAATCAGACTCCACCACAGTTCGTCAAAAACTTGTCCATCTGGTTCTTCTGACTCTTATTTGTGTTTCTTTTGGACCTCACCATGACTATGGAAGAGATGGTGCTCAAGACCTGCCTAGTTTCAAATCCAAAGCTTAAAACATCTGGTTTGCTAGTAAAAATCGAAATACAATGATAAAACTTTGTGCAAAAAAGTACCAGCAAATATGTCCGTTCTGTTAGCAAATCCGTTAAACATGAAAATAAGCTTTCACTCTGTTTACCAAGAGTATTTGTGCTTATTAATGACTTTCAATGGGCATGCAATTGGAACATTTCTTAATTAATTTATTATTAATCAGGCATACAAAGCATTGTTTCTATGATCCATATGGATCAACAATCTTATTCATCTAAGCGTTTCATACTCAGCAGGTCCCGTTCATGGTGGTGATTATGATCTTATGCAACCTTCTTCAGGGGAGCAGAGCTTTGACCTAATACTCATTCTGACATTTAATTGCAACAGCTGTCACTGGCAATGTGTTCAACATGCTTAAAGTTTAAGAATATGTTAGTTAACAGAAATAATGATCTGCTTCAAATGCATGGAATGAGAATAGTTTGAAGTCCTGCAAAAGGGATCATTTGTTGACTGGCTGCTCTTTTTGAGCCCAGCTGCCAGTTGAAGCGCCTTTGTGAATATTTGTCTGTTTGAGGAAAAAGAATGAGTATTAATATCCTTCTAAATGGCTTCCAGCTATGTTCAAAGCAAAGTGTTCCCTGTAGAGAGACAGAGACACAAAGCTCTTGCCATGTCACAACAAAGAGCAGTCAGACTCAGTGTTGGACATGCTTTCACACAAAAACAAGATCCAAATTCTTCACCCGCCACCGCAGCTGGGAGGAATTTACAGCTACCTGTCACAGCCAACGTTTCACCCACGTTTGGCAGGTAGATGTGTGTGGAGGTTTTCTCTATACAGTGTTTAATTTAACTAAATGTTTTACATATTTAATCAATTGTATTCTTTTGTGCTAGGGCTTTAATGCTTTTTTGTCTTCTGAGAGACTACATCAAGTGCCCAAAACCATTCTGTGTAAATAAAAGGAGCTTCCTTTAGCCGTCAGATGACACCGAAATCTCAGTAAGAGCCACCATGGCTGTTCTCAAAAACCCGGCTCTCAGGACCAGCATACGAGCGCTTCTGATAGCTTTGTCGACTCTGGCCTATTGCTTCATCCATAGTCAAACATGCCGCCACGTCTTTCATGTGTCCACAAACCTCTCTCATGTCGGGATTAAGCAGAGCAGGATTCAGCAAACAGAGGTCTGTGATGCAAAAGGCTGAAACACTTGTAAATTTAACTCTCAAGTTTGTGGCGCATTCCTTTCTGTCTGCTGGGAGTTCAGGTTAGAAATCCTGAAGCTCTAAATATACTTCCTTTGACGAGTTCTATTAATACGCACAAAGGATCAGAAATCTTTGTAGTTAACATTAAGCCCTACATCTTAAACTTTGACTTGAAATGTAGATCAATTTAATTATTTATTTGACATGCTCCACAAATGTCTTAGCAGTCTTTCATCAATCGGTCTTGTGATGACACCTCAAGGTGTTCAGGAACATAATGATACCCGACATGGGGGCATAAATAGGACTTCCATCAAGTCAGCCAAAACTGTTTGACTTAACCTGTGGGTCTACGTTTGCATTGTTCTTTCTTTCTGAAAACATCCAGCACATGTATAGCCCCCTGACTAGCATGTACATATTAGTGCAATTATTTGTTTTTCAAAGAATTTCTAAAGACCCAGGAGCCAGTGAACTTAATTTTCTGCTCGGCTCTTGCTTTTGGAGAAAGCTACATAAACATGAACCTCTCTCTATTTCTAATATAATAGAAAAGTTTAGAATTTTTGAGGTGAGTTTCTTTTAAAACTCTGCCAATAACCCTTGACATTCTGTTGACAGCGATAGAAAATTTGGCCCAATGGGATTTCTGCAGGTCAGCCTTGATATTTTGTTCCAACATGGGTTGAGAAAACGTCTTTAATGTTCTGAAAAACGCCTTCACAGAAAATGCATCTCGTTTTGTCATTTGTTTTCTAAAGATATGTTTGACAACTATGGCATTAGTAAACTCACATCTTGTTGCTTTTTATGTTTTTGTGTTCAGCTGTTTGCTGAAGTGCTATGTTAATGGTAGTATGTTTACTCTGTTTTGAAGATTGGACAAAGCTGCTTATAGCTCATTTCAGCAGAACTTAGATGACAACTTGCTCTTTTTCTTTAAAGACTCTGTGCTTTATTTTGAAAGTCCTAAAATTCTATGTGTAAACATGAGTGACACAGGCGGAACAAACTACGTGACATGATGGAAGGAAATACGAATAAGTGTCTCTTTCACTGTGGACAATAAAAAATGAAAAAGGACTTGCACTGTAATTTGAAAACTGAGACTTGATCAATGTGTGTGAACTGTAACTTAATTGTGCAAGACATGCACAAGAAAAAAAAAACTGGTTTCACTGCATATATCACTGCTACAGTTGTCTAAGAGTTATGAGGTACCAGTAGTTAGTCTTTTTTGCAGTAGACAACTTCCATTATCATTTAATATAAATCCAGAGTAGCTAATCTTGTTGGCTGAAGTTTACAACAAGTAAACCATGAACAGTTGGTATAAGGTGGTTCATCACTAATCATCTGCTTGTGTGAAACTTGCAATAAGATTGTAAGAACTTGCAAAGCCTTTCTGATAAGAGTAACACTCTAGTAAACTCACAAAGTAGTATGAAATCCAAAAGATATGAGAAGTTAGCAATTTTTTATTACCAATGAATCCCCTTACTTTTCTTTCTGGTCATGTAACAGGTGCAGAGCTTGCTATACAATTTTTGAGACTGGAATTGGTTTAAAGTGATAAAATTCTCTTTGGTCTTAGCTCCTCTTGAGCTTGCTGCTGGTGTCAGCCTCCACGTCCAAATAATTTGGGTTTACATTAAAAAAAAACATACCAGTAGAGTAGTGTCTACTATTGGTTAAACAAAAAAAGAGAGAAAAAGACGAAGCTAGTCGTTCTCACTTTTTAAACAGAACATTTAAGAATGTTGAGCTATCCCTTTAAGAACTCCACGCATGATGCAATTTATCCTAGAACCAGTAGAAGTCATTTCTGTGTCTGCGACTGAAAGGCAGCTCTGCTGTCACATGCTGCAGCACCATGCAGCGATCACATGCACAGACCCAACAATCACTGGCAATGTCAGTGATTGTGGTTAGACTTCACAAACATCTATGCTGACAATGCTCAGCGCTACAAGTTCAGAAGTGTTTTACCTGTGAGGCACAGAAACAACAGCAGTGAGTGAGATGCATTATGAGCCAGCAGGGAGATTCACTGTTGTTGTTTTTTTTTGTTTTTTTTTTTTTCATTTTGCTGCCAGGCTTGTGGACTAGCTCATCTGCTGTTGCCTAAGGTATTCTCTGCTCTTTTGCTGCAGACACAAGCAACAAAATTTAAATGTATTTAAACAATCATTGATCAATAATTAAGTTTCATTTGTTAGTTGATGGTTTAACATTGTGTTCATTAATTCAGTCTGAACTGGTAAGACAAACATAATATCAGTTCAGTGTGCTCACAGCAGATGAGGTTTTCAGAGACATTTTAGAGGCTTCGATTGGATTCCTCCCTTCCAAATTTCTCCTCCTCAAATATTCACAACTCAAATGTTTTGGTTGTTCAGTTTGAACATTTAATAAAAGTAAAGTGTTCACAACAAAACAGTTTCCATTTGCTTCTCAAAAAAATAATATGTATACTTTACAAATGAAAACTTCAGCAATTGCAGTTCTCTTTTCAATTTGTTTTCTCTTCACAGAAATAACAGAAAAATCCAATAGACATACAAATAAAACAGATTGAATCTATTGCCTGTCTCCAGTATCCCCATAAAAAAAAAAAGGGTTGTGCCGTGGCGCTGTACATTACTGTATTTCAAAACAGATTTAAAAATTATAATTTTTCTGACAAGGCCACGTCAATGGACAGAGGCCAAAAAGTCCACTGCTGCTCATCCAGTGTCTGTGTCACAGGTGGTCATGTGCTCTAAAGCTTCGCAACCACTTTACTGATGACTGACCTTGATAGTAATTAATTGCATGATTTATCAAAAACAGGATGACTCCTAAATTCATTACAGACACTGCTGGAGGGGAGGAAGGTTTTCTAACAACATCTTAGTTTCAAGTTCATCATGTCATACTTTTCATTGGTTATCCACAAATATCACCCCGCTAATTAATGTTTTGTTATGTGTAAAATAATATTAATTTAATTTAGATATCATATAAATGTGTATTATGGGGTTATGCTTCTGGAGCAATAAAAAAGAGGATGGCACAATTACCGTAAAATGCCAATTATGCTTCTACAGTTTAAGAAAATATACATTTTTGCAAAAATGCTGGCATCTGTAAATTGCATTAGGTAATACGTCTCCTGCTTGTATCTTTTTCTGTATTATTCTGAGAAAGAAATTGGAAACATAAACCAAGTTCAATATCAGACAGTTAAAAAAAACAAACAAAAAAAACTGTCCCTTATTATACAGTATACAAAAATATCTGGTTTCAAATGTGCAACAGTATAGGGGAAAATCCTAGTTAAAATCACAGCTTCATCGTGTAGCACATTTTTAAAACTTCCCACTAAAAAGCAGACGCAACATGACAATACAAGAAAAGATGCAACGTTGACTGAGATTCCTGTAGGCAATGAAAACAATCTTCTGATATGACGGCACTCGAGTCTCTTGCTTTATGCTTTGTTTATTTTCCTTTTTCAAAACTGATATTTGTTTTTCTATTGTCATAGAGTAAATATTTTCCTGAACTTTATGCAGTCATTTTTCTTCAGATATGTTAAAATCAGACATTTTGTCATGTCTCATAGCAATATCAAAACATCTGCATGTCTTGTACTTTTTGAGCCAATTATGACTTAATTCCATGGCCAACACATTTATCTTTCTTTCTCAATAAGTGAAGCTTTTTTTTTTTTGTATTTTAGCATTAAGTTATAAGACTTTGATATTTTTTTTAATTTACAGCAGGTGAATATGAACAAAGGACAGTTGCAAAAAAAAAAAAATGTTAAAAGATTATATTCTTAGATTCTCCGACAACAAGCCTGGTTGTCTGAGTGGGTTCATGTAGGGCTGTTTTACTTAAGCAAGCTTTAAAAAGGTTTTACCTTCATACTCTTAATAAATGACAGATTATTGTCATTTAGTGGAATAACAAACAAGCTCTCTTATACTTAAAATACATTTTCACTTCTCACATTACCAAAACATATCACATGTGGGTCTTGCAGGGAAACATCTCATGGGTGGAAAAGAATCACAGGATGGGCAGTTTGGGTCAGTGACACAGTGAGTCTCCACACCTTTTGAGGTGTAAATGTTCCAGGTGCATGTCCTGTCAAGCCAGAATGACAGGACTGTGGACACAAAAGATTACGAACCCAAAAATATATATATTTTTTTTTTTGCTATGTAAGGACAATGGATTGTCTGTAGTCAACATACAACATTTGTCCAGATAATCAACACTCCTGCAGTTGTAACTTGATGCTCAGGAAGAGCAAAGTAGATGTCACGGTTGGGAAGCGATGGGGGTGTCCCATCAACCCGTCAGGTCCTGGAATGTCATAAATACATCATCTGAATACGTATATGCTAGATTAACAGTTGTGCTCTTTCTTTTTCAGCATGTCTAATATGTTGTATGTATGATTGTATGCACAGTAATATTGGTATTAAATAAATTTGTCAACTGCCTTCCTCTGATGATAAAAACCTTAATACTATATGTATTTGCTTTCACAAGAAGCTAACTTTGAGAAGGTTAGTTTCGACGATAGTGTTTTCAGTAGGCCTCTTCACATAGGATTGAGACCTTGCTGAGCTCTCAATGGCATAAACGATGTAAAGGAAAAATGTTAGATTGTGTCAAATCAGGAAGAGATCTTTAATTCAAAGACTGTTCTGATGTTGTTATACTTCTATAAGTTGCCAAACTTGGGTTAACCTTGCAATTTTCCCTTACATGCTGTCCTCCCTAAACTATAAATCAGCAGCACCTTCCCTTGATGACCCTATCACATGCTCTGATCCTGACAGCTCTGATGCATCAGTATGTGGCGTGGCTGGAAGATCATGCCACTCTGCCATGTCCATTATCACAAATGGCATCAAGACTGCACCCTAGTTACGTTCCATGACCTTGTCACAATCTTTCTTTATATTAATATATCAATGTCCAACACACCAATCATCCTATCTGTAAGGTGTTATGATTGGTGGATTCCATTTTAGACTGTGAATAGCAAAGCTGTTCTTTCTCAATCACTGCGAATAAATCCACGTCTTGGTTTTGACAGGAAAAGCGCTTGGGTTGGAATCTTATCCTTTGTCAAGAACAAGATGCCATACCAAACAATAAAATTCATGTCCTCTGTTGTTTTGCCATGCACATGTCTTTGCCCCTTTCCTGTCAGATTACTGTCGAATAAAGGCCACTTATGCAAAAACAAAAACTCTTAAAAAAAAAAAAAAGCAGAAATCTAAAAAACAAAAACTCTAGCATTTTATTGATGATAAAAAGATTTAATTATCTTAGAAAACATTGTCTCTGTTGGTCATTCTAACAAACTGCTGGTCAAGGTTGAGATAACTGCCCACAATTGCTCACCGGTGTCTATAACTGTTCAGTCTCCACTAGAGATCCTTTGATTATTGTTAGTAGAGCAGGGTGAGGAGTTTTCCTGAAGTATTTGATATTCAACTCCAGGTAAGGTTCGTCACAACACTTTAGTCAAGAACATGTCAGGGATGATTCTCTCCAATCTGACTTCAGTGAACAGACTACAACAGTGTCATCTGGAAACTTGAGGAAGTGCTTGTTTTTGTCGGCACCCTTGCAATCATTTGTCTACAAAATATCCCCCCCCAAAAAAAGGAAATCACTCTGTAGATGACAGCTGTTTCCTTACTAGGACTGCATTCATTCTTTCTGCCTACAGCCTATAAGTTAAAAAGTCTAAAATTTATTTCACCGAGCCAACATCAAGATTAAAAAGGGACGGGAGTTTCTTCACCAAGAACTGTGTTTGAATTATATTAGAAATAATCTCAAAGTAAAATCCACAAATAAAAGCCTTGCATGGATTTTTGTGCCCTCAAGTTGCTTGAGCAGATAATTAAAATGAACAACAGTAGTGTCCTCCACTCTTCTGTGTGCCTGGTAAGAAAACTGCAACGGGTCAAACTGGCGCCCTATTTCCTCAGTCAGAATGGCTTTGACCAGTAGCTCAAAGCATTTTAGGACAGCAGAGGTCAAAACCACCTACTGAAAATCATTAGGTTCTTTGGAATTTTTTTTTTTTTTTTTTTTTTTTTTTGCTGCAGATACAATTATAGATTCCTTTCAGAGCTTGGGAACATTTTGAGGAAAAGGAGACAGATCAAACAGTTCTGTAAAAATATTGTTGGTTGGCACAGATTTTAAGAAGTCTGCCCCTGATCCTTTCAGACCCTGGACTTTTCCTAATGTTACATCTGTGGAGCACAGACCTGACTGACTGAACACTAAAGCAGGTTTAGAGAAGACATGACAATTGTCAGAACAATGTCTAAAAAGATCAAAATCATTCAAGCATTTGCACGCTCCAACTGCTCCTTAAGTTCTCCTCCTTGTATCCATCTGCTCCTTTCATTGTTCTGTCCAGTCAGGACTTTCATGCCATTTCATACAGTTTTAAGATTATTAATATTACATTTTTCCTCTGCTCTTATATTGAAGATTGTCCCTTCTAATATAATACAAAGTTGCTATTTTAGCTTCCACCTTCTCCTTATCCTTACTATATAAGGAGACGTCGTGCATTTGTCGCTCATTCCTCACTGTTTTTGTTTCACCATGGTTTAGTGTTTGGAAAAATGCTGACCTGCTTTGGGTGTAAAATAAGGAGGAAATTACTGAAACCCTTTTGTTAAGGATCTCTGTAGGATTATAAAAACGTCCCGATCGGAGCCTTTTAGGGATTCTTTAGATTACTTCAAAGAATTTTCTGACCACACGTTTACCCTCCTCGTAACAACCTTAGATCTTTTAAAAAGAGTTTTTTCTTAGTTGTGATAAGAAGTGTGGCCGTTTTACTCAAACATTACACATATCGAATGTTTTCTTCATTCTAGTGAGGCAGGAAACGTTCTGGGAAAAAAGTTACCTAGCATCTTCAAACTGCAATGGTTGAAATCACCAAGAATAAAACATAGGTCAGAGAGAGGGACTGGAGACTTTGTGTAACTTGATAAATAGTGTTTGCAGCATTTGTTGTATTGACCTTTGGATGTATATGGATTACAGTCAGAAATATAGGCGGATGAAAACCAAAAAGGTTGCAGGGAGATGGACAGCAGCTCTATATCCTCGATGCACACAGACATAAAGGGAAACTTTACTCTCCCAGCCCTTTGGGACTTCCCTCTGAGATCCACTCTCCTTTCCGGTCTCATGGGGGACCTGAATCCACTGAGGGTTAAACCACTATACTATTCAGAAGGAGTGAACTGAGTTTCAGTGAGGGATATCAAGCAAGTGTCTCTAACGTTTTCTATGTGAAAGATGTTCTCCTGATGGTGTGGACATTGCAGAGCACCCAGTGGGTCTGGGATTTGGTGGAGCTTTGGCCTTCACCAGACCCCACCCTGCCTCCCACATTTATTTTTTAAAGTTTAGCACTTTACTAAAAGTTCTTGAAATAACAAAATATATCAACTGTCATAAGTTCAGAAATGATGACGGAGGAGGCTGCAGATTTCTTAAGTCTGACGAAATATCCCAAGATTACCATATCCTTCCGGTATCCAATTGGTTGTGATGTGAATCAAGGAAACGCTGGGTCACAGCTAGCAGAGTTCATATAGTAGAAAAAAATACGTAATTCATAATGGTGATGGATCTCCTCTCCTTTTCCTTCTAATACTAATCATTTGTCCTCACTTTTCCCCACTTTTCTATTCTAGCTTTTCACTCAAAAACACACAATCCACACAGACTGCTGATTGTCATGCAGCGCCATCTTGGCTATCTTGTCTGTGTTTGTGCATCAATCACCTCAGATCAGTCAGTTTATCATCAAGTTGCATTTTTCATGAATCTAGTTTTAACTCTTCCAAATACACCAACTGTTTGTCGCAGTGCTGTTCTCTTAATATGCTTGCTCTGACTCAGTACTTCCCTCCTTACTGATGAACGCCACACTCAGGCTTTTCTTAGACTAAACATGTACATGCTGAAATCAAGCCAGAGCCTGGAATACTCACTTTCTTTTGTTGCATCAATCTGCTTAGATCAACGAGGGTGCAATTTTGAACAGTGTGCCCTTCTTGTTGCGAAAGCTCGACTTTAGCAGTGAGCGTGGTTTACATTGCTTCTAAATTGCAATGAGCATGGAGATTTTTAGTTTTTTTTCTCTTTGATAGCATGGATTGCTGCAGTTGAATGGTGGCAATGTGGTGAAGGAATTGTGCAATCATTGTAGTTGTAAGGAACAGAGAGACGAGGCATAATTGCTTAGTGGCTCTACTGCCATAAGTGTTGCATCAGGTTGCCTACAGCGAGAGCATGATTGGGTCATATTGTAGGCATGACCAAACCAAGACAAGGCGGTGCGCATTGGGGCTCACAAGATGGATTTCTGCCTTCATCTCTCCCACGACACCACTCAGAAATGTTGGATAACATCATCACAACACTGGAAGCACTATGATCTTATCATAGTAGTATTGTACATACACAAACAAGTATAGGAACTTGCTTGCTATTTTAAATTTCATGGAGAGAGACACTGAGGACTTCACTAGCAGCCTATTATGACATCCCAGGGACTGGCACATTTTTGACACTGTTGCTTGTTTTTATTCTTCCATCCATTCATTATCCAATATTCTCATCCATGAAGAATCACAAGGGGTGCTGGCTCTTTTCTTTAGCGGTCATCAGGCGAGAGGGTGTGGGGTACACCCTAGACAGTTCACCAGTCCATCGTAGGGCAACACAGAGATAGACAGGACAGACAATCATGCACGCACACAATCACACCTAAGGAGACTTTTGAGTGCCCAATCACCCTAAAAGTCGTGGTTTTGGACTGTGGGTGGAAGCCCATTGTACCCAGAGAGAACCCACTTATGCACAGGGAGAGCATGTAAACTCCATGCAGAAAAACACCAGGCTGGGATTCGAACATGTGCACTCTGCAGCCCTGTTGCTTGATTTTAATCTAGTGAAAATGGGGCTCTATAACAAAGGTGCAACATGGATTAATTAGCATGTATTTTGCGACGACATCTGTCTCATAATATATTATTAGGCATCGCGAAAAAACTTTTTCAGCTATATAAGGCCAAACATTAAAGTTATACACAAGAATCCCTCTATGAATACTGAAAAAAAGACTGCATTTTCTGTTTGCATACATCCACATTTGATAAGCAGCCTCAGACATGTTTCTTGGGATGCTTGCAGAAAAGGGTCTTTTCTTACTGATAAGTCATTATTCCTCATATACTGTCAAACCAGCAAAGCAGTGTGAAGACAGACTCCTGTGCCCCAGGTGTGGTGTCTGCCCAACAACGCACAGCTCAAACAGATCAAATACGTAGTCTAAGCTGTCTCAGCATGAACTGTGAATGTCGTTCTGATGCGGTGACAGAGCATTTCGACCAAAAGCAAACATTGCCGGTCACATTGTGCCTCTGTCATGCGTTTTGTTGCTTTTTGGACGAAGGTGGAAATCATGATAAAAATGATGACTCGTTGGCAGCTTTATCTTTTTGGTCGTTTTTATCCTGGAATAGGGACCGCACTGGGAGAAATTCAGTGAACTTCTATACCACTTGATAAAATTACACTGTCATCAGCTTAGTGGTTAAATGCTGTAATCATGTGCTCAAGTATCCAAGTGTGCTTGTCTTCCTGAAACTTTAGGTTTGTCTTCGTGTGTTTGCGTCGCATTCTAGATTAGTGTGGTAAGTTGCTTAGATTTCTCCCTAGCATGAACGGTTTCATCACATAAAAAAGTGAAACTACCAAAAGAAACAAACCCAGAAGCATGTGAAATCCAAAAGAAAAATAAATTAACCTGGCTGCTTCACTTAATTCTGGCTTGTGGACTGTTCTCCGGTAGTAGTATCTGTTTCACAAACTCTACAGAGAAACATGATAAAAACCACAGCATCTATCTACACTGTGAATGTGAAACATTTATAGCAAAACCTATTTCTTTTTAATCTCAAAGAATACATGTTTTCAGATGCTGTGACTGTATCTCTTTCACCTATAACTCACTACAAAAGAGGCTTGTCTGTTATGTTCACAGAGGGAATCCCCTCAACACATTTTTATGACTGATGGGGATTATCAAAGATGTACTTTATTAATCCCCATGGGGTCTTCAGCTCTGGTTCACAGGCATTACCCCAGTCAAGGGCAATGAAAATTTAATCTCTAATACCTACTATGCTCAGGAGAATTTTTAGTCCCCTCAGCTTTTCATTTATGCATCACATTATTCATGATAAACATGATAAAATCTGTACTCTGGCTTAAAGGACACATTGCAAATTACACCAAAAGTCCTTAATAAAATACTATCAGTTGATGAACATATAGCAAGTTAGAATTACCATTATTTTGAGACGTGTTCAAAGTATATTAGATGTTTTTTTTGTGTATAATTTTTGCTTTAAAATTTGACTGTCGATATGGGACAAACAGTTAATTAAATAACTCCAGTGTCCAACTTGTATCTGATCTAAACACGAACGGATGTAGTATATCTGACCTGAAACTTTCTGAAACATCCTTCAGATCTTTTGTAAATCCCTGGACATACACTGGTGAATACATGTTCCTGAATCCTACCAAGAATAAAAGTTAATTTTCTATTTTCTTTCTTTTTTCTGCTTAGCTGTCTCACATTTTAAAGTTTGTTTTTCTTATGTTACCACATATCCAAAGCATTTTGTTTTCTCCTTTTGACTATGTACACCTTTTGCTGTTTGTGCTGTTTTAATTCTGTTACCTGAAGAACCTTTTAAAAATACAGGATCTAAGTTTGCAAAGAGAATGGATGTGTCACCTTTTCAGATATGGTGCCCCTGTTGTAAATATTCTCTAGAATTGCCTTCTTTGAACTCTGCTTCTACAAAATTTGCATTCAAATTAAAGTTGAGTTGAGAAAACAATTGACTAGCAAATGCATACATGAAAACTACACCCATTTTGGGCTTTTAATGATTTATTTTAACTGTTCTTTTTTTTTTCAGGGATTATGAAACAAACAAATTCTGTGAATTTCAAGGAGGGAATTAACAACTTTTAATTTGCCACTCTTATCCAATCCCCGCATGGTCAGAATTATACTTGTATATAGAAACATGTAATCAATAAATGTTATTTTTGACAGATGTTTCATAGCATGTTGTATGATACAAGATACAAGATATTTTTTGTGTGTCTGCCAGCAGTCTGTTGGTATTGTTCTGGCTGCTGCTGGGTTTCAAGGCACAGGCCCAAATTTTCTATTCAATTCAGGTAATTTCAAGACACTCTCCCAAAAAAAAGCAAAATTAAGTTCAAAAATAGTACACTAATGCTTGGTGTAGTTGTAGCTTTCTGAAAGCTTAATATTCGCCTTCTGTATCTGTTCCCAAAATGGAATTAATTTCTACATTTCAGAGGTTTTGTCCTTCCTAACACCTCGTTTTCAGTTTCAACGTTCTGATCCAAATTTCCTCCCTCAAATGAGGTGAACTGGTTAGAATACTGAGCAACCATCCAGGAACCATCAAGGTTCAAGGGTGCCATAAAATAGAAAATGCTGCTACACCACCGTCACATTCTATATTGACCGACGTTTCATATCACACTCTGCACTTAAAGGGTGCAAAACAAAAAAGAATTCCCTGCTGCAAAAAAGCAGCACTGTCAAATCATGCTTAAATGTTTAACTTAGCCACATGGACAACCCAAAGGCTTTTGGTCAGAGAAGACAAAGATCTAGCTGACGACGTTTGTTGCATCATCATCATTACACCTGCAGAAATGAGCCATTCAGTTGCATTAATAAAAGCCTGAAACCAATACAGTGAGTCTGTGTGTGTGCAGATGGACTAATGCAACAAATAATTTAAACTGCACCTATTATTTGGCTCTAATCCACTTAAGTCTTATTATTATTATTATTATTATTATATTTAACAAAAAAAAAACTAATAGGACTGTCACACCTCAACATGACTACAGGGTACATCACTCTACCAATATGTACAGACTACTAGACCCCAGTCAGTGTGGCAGATGTGTACACTGTGAAGTTACATGGTGACATGTCCCCAAGCCCTACTCTGTTGAAGGAAGACAAAAAAAACAAAAAAAAAAAAACAAAACACAATTGTTATCACATTATAAGACAACTGGATTCAAAACTGCACCCCTTATTAAAATGCAGAGTGCTGTCTCTGGCAGCAGACAATGGCAGCTAAATCCTCTGATGAGGAAAAATTCTCTGCCTTGCCTCCTCTCTGCTGCCTCTGTGTGTGTGTGTGCGTGTGTGTGTCTATGGGTGTATAATACTTGGTTTGGAACTGCTTAAAATGCCTTGCATGATTTACTTTCTCCACCCCAGTCATGGACTTGCATAAAAATCACCCTTTGGTCACAAAGTTATGAACCTGTTGACAGACTAAACTCCTGCATGTCAGAAGGGCATTCATGAAAAATAATTTGTAAATTGAATGCTTTTTAGTTGGGATAATTAGTTTTAATTTGTAGGGTTTATGAACAAAATTCAACATTACTTCATGTTTACACATTAAAAAGTGAATATTTTCACTTTTGTCTGTAGTATTGACATGATTCAAAAAGTCAATCCTCTGTCAGTTACAGCTTCTGCAGCTGCCCACCTGCACCAGATGGGCTATGCATAATTAAGATGATAACCCACAGAAATCTGAACCTGTCACCTTGTTGAAAATAAGACTGACCAGCCCAGGGGCATAGTTATTCCAGATGCTCACGAGTTCCTACTGTTCTGCTTTCAAACCGACTGTAGTGCTGGGCTGAGCTTTGGTCATAAAAAATGTTTAGTTTAAATATGTTTTTAAACTCTTATAAACAACTTTTTACAAAAAATAATTTCTTCCTTATTTAATTATGGCTGTTGTTATTTTTCAGTATATGGAGCTTGCAAATATGTTAACTTGAAAACACATTATTCTGACCCGAGTTATCTGTTTTATAGCCATAATATGTGGTGATTTGAGAACACCAGGCCTTTTCACATGCAAACTAGTCACTAATTAGAACTACTCTCTACTATATAACAGTACAGTCTAAAACAACACCTCATACTGTCTCTTGAAATTGATATAATACACACAGTGGTGTTTGAACTCTTAAACACACACCTGGTAACATTGTTCTGAAAACCTTCAAAAGTCAGTCATTTCAGCAGCATATATTCACATTGAAAATAGTAATTATAAAAAAAAGTTTACACTTCATTTGAATATATATTTTTAGTGGAGAAAAAATAGTAATAACTACTTTTTTTTAAAAAGAAAATCACCATTGTGACATTGTTTTAAAAGTACAAAATGTTTGTTGATCTTTAATAATCAGGAAATGGTGACAAAAACATTTAGTCACCTAAACTTTTTCACATCTGCAGTCTGTGACAAGACTGGAAAGGGAACCAAGTTAGCTTTGCCACCAGTGAGAATATTAAGGAAAACATATTTATCATCAAAAACCTAAACATATACAGTTTGCTAAAAAGGATTGAGACTTTAACTAGGACGGTGGGCTTTGGTCTGGTGAGGCTAGAGCTGAAATATTTGGCAACAAGATTCCAGTTGTAGTCCGGCATGACACAAAGTGAGTATGTGAAAACCCATCTTATGTTTTCTTACAGTTGGCATTCTGTGATGTTATGGGACAGTTTCTCCCTCAAAGACATTAAAATCAACAATAGAATAACTAAAGATAACAAAATAAAATATATTTAGCCTCCGCAAGTAACCTGAAAACCATCGCCTATGTTGGATTCTTCACAACTTATTTTTTTGCAAATGTCCCTGCCTGTAGCCTCTGTTTTAGGTCACATACTTCTTAACGTCTGAGCTTAAAACTCAATATGGAAACTCTATTTATACATATCTGTTTTTAATCCTATATGAACTGATGATTATTTCACAATTAACATTCACCAACCTTTTTTTTTTTTGAAAGGTCAAGAGTTTTCAGGCAACATTAATTAAGGTCTGTTAAATTTAAATAAGTGACTGTTGCAGCTTGTCCTTGTTTCCACAGCTGAATCAATTCATCAGTTTGTGATCAAATCAGCGTTCGTTTAGTCGTTGTGCGACAGTTTAATAAATCACACGTTAAGAGCTTCATATGTCTTCCCAAGTGTTTAAATCTGCGCCGTTTCCAGGATAGCTTGATAAATGACAGCCAGTATTTTCAAGGGTGATGTCTGCATGTCATTTTCTGAAAATACTGTTTGGTCTGTAACAGCTGTGCCGATTGCAGAAACACACTTTATAAGGCGGCTTTAGAAAGAGAATAGATATCCTTTGAAAAGACATAAATCTCTAAACACCCACCATGACACTAAGTCCTGCCCCTGATCCGTCCTCACATGTTGCACTCGTATCAAATTCAGAAATTCTGTGGCATTACTATGTCTTATTCCTCACACCTAATAGCAGCAACTGCTCTGTTAGTGTCTTGTGCTGCTGCCTGGCTGGTCTGACAAAGCCAACATGAAAGAACAGTGGGAGACATAGTCGTTTTACCAGTTCAACCTTTGAAGCCGTTTCCCCTTGGATCATTAAAGCAAGGAAACACCCTGTAGCTCCAAACAGCAGCACATATGTATATATCTTTCTGGTTGAATGCTGTGTTCACTGTGAGCTGGATGCATTAGTGTTATGAGACCACCATTAATTAAGTTTTTATCTGAGCAATTGCTGGTTGCCCAGAGTATTCTTATAGCTTTCAGATTTTTTATTTTTTTTGTCCAGCCAATCATTTCTATTACTTAAATATTTATCCTATTTTAGATCATATATTTCATATTTATTCTAAACTCAAATAGTAGTAATTACAGTTAGTATCTCGAAACAACACATAAATATGTCATATTTTTTCTATGACAATAAGTGCTGCAATTACATAGCTAAGTATAACAGATGTGTTTTCAATTACATGTGAAATCACTGGTGATGCCAGTTTATCTTCAAACGTGTTGGTAAGTTTCACAGTTTGCTATATGAGGGTAAAAATGAGCAGCGTGAAGATGAAAATATATGTATTGGAGCTGAAAGTGTGAGGTAGGTAGCTAGTTGGCACAATAAGGGAACAAGATGATACAGGTTTACGGGATAAATAACAACACCAAGATGCATTCAGGTACGAATGCACTGAGACCAGAAAAGGAACATCATGTGGGTGTGAATGTCAAGTAGATTCAGCAGGTCTTTAAACATCTAACGTATGGTGGTTTGTATGTGTACATATATCAACAAAATAATCTGCCCAATTTTCTAGATAATGATTAGAAATGAACTTTTTCAAAGACTTTGAGTACTTTGGATACATACTTTCTTTTATATTGTCGTGCTTGATTCAAGTTGCTTGGACATCAACAAAGGAAAAAAAAACATTTTGGCAGCTGCTAATTTATTGAACTAAGTTAGTATATTTTCAACACTATAAGTGTTTTTTTTTTCTCTCTCTCTCTCTCTCTCTCTCTCTTTCATAGTTTGGCTGGTCTTGCGACTTACAAAGTGCAGCTTATATCTTGCTTTCCTTTCCGTGATGCATTTTCTGACAGATGCGTTAAATAGACCAACAGGAACCAAGGAGTCGCCATCTACAGACTCAAAGATGGCTAATTCTGACAGTGGTGCAGTTACGTCTCTACGCCCTGATAGTTGCCAAGGAGATGAATATAAATGACTTTGCAGGCAGGCCTTCTTGGTATTACCTTTACATGCAATAAAAATGCCTCTCTATCACCATGGATTTTCTGCATGCGTCACTGAAGCCAGTTGATCAATGAGTCATGAGTTTGTGGAAAAGCAGGTAACTGAACACAACATGTCATGGATCATATCGTCAACATACAGGTGCTGGTCATAAAATTAGAATATTGTGATAAAGTTCATTATTTTCCATAATGTCATGATAAAAATTAAATTGTCATATATTTTAGATTCATTGCACACCAACTGAAATATTTCAGGTCTTTTATTGTTTTAATTTTGATGATTTTGGCAAACAGCTCCTGAAAACCCAAAATCCCTGTCTCAAAAAATTAGAATATTATGAAAAGGTTCTCTGAACGAGCAATAAAAATAATCACCTGGGGAATGCGGCACCTGTAGCCCATTTCCTGCACACGCCTGTGCACAGTGGCTCTGGATGTTTCTACTCCAGACTCAGTCCACTGCTTCCCCCAAGGTCTGGAATCGGCCCTTCTCCACAATCTTCCTCAGGGTCCGGTCACCTCTTCTCGTTGTGCAGCGTTTTCTGCCACACTTTTTCCTTCCTACTGACTTCCCACTGAGGTGCCTTGATATAACACTCTGCAAACAGCCGATTCGTTCAGAAATTTCTTTCTGTTTCTCACCCTCTTGCTTGAGGATGTCAGTGATGGCCTTCTGGACAGCAGTCAGGTCAGCAGTCTGACCCATGATTGCGGTTTTGAGTAATGAACCAGGCTGGGAGTTTTTAAAGGCCTCAGGAATCTTTTTCAGGTGTTTAGAGTTACTTTGTTGATTCAGATGATTATTTTTATTGCTCGTTCAGAGAACCTTTTCATAATAATCTAATTTTTTGAGACAGGGATTTTGGGTTTTCATGAGCTGTTTGCCAAAATCATCAAAATTAAAACAATAAAAGACCTGAAATATTTCAGTTGGTGTGCAATGAATCTAAAATATATGACAATTTAATTTTTATCATGACATTATGGAAAATAATTAACTTTATCACAATATTCTAATTTTATGACCAGCACCTGTAGATGAGGTTCGCCCTCACGTTTGAACAAAATCTTAATAAATGTGACTAAAAGACCAGTGTGACATTTAGATGTTTTCTTCTTCTTCACGATTCACTCTTTGACTCTTGTGACTTTCACACCAATATGACGTATTGTCCAAAAGATGCTATTTTTTGTAAATATGTGCCCAACTGAAAGATGCATTGTCTCTGATTCGCTTCCCATTTTCTGGTCTTTGCTACTTTAACTTTTATTTGCCTCATTTAATTTTAAAGCAAATCATCTCCTCTTATTTACCATGTAGGAAAGAAAACATAAGAAAATAAGCAAAACTAAAAGAAAACTGGGCTGAAAACATGATGAGTAAAAGGAGGAGTTTTCCTTTGTGCACATAATAAGGTCATTTTCAAGTTTGGGCAAGGGCTGAATAAAACCTTGACATTTACCAAAGGAGACAATGTTGTGCCACCATTCTTTGTCCCAGCAGCATCCAAACTGACACTCTGTTATTTTCATTCACTCATCCTAATTAGGATTCATAAAGAAAGAGAAAGATGATACACAGCAATTGGGAATATGGTGTATTTGGTTGCTTTCTCGGTTCTTTTGAATGTTTTTGTTTAATTTCATTGCTGTGTCTTGCCATGCTTACATATTGGGAATAAGAGTTTTAACTCTGCTTTGGAGTCAAAGTAATCACTAGAGTATGTTAGAGTGTGTGTGACGGAGGAGCCGTCACGAGCCAGGACTTAATTAGGAGTCCGTGTTAATATGCGCACACATACTCACGATCGCTTATTTCTGTTAAAGGTTAAACTGATGCGGCTCATCGTGGGTGCACACGCGGTGTTCTTGCTTCAGTTTGTATCCATCCTAACCCGTTTTCACTTCCAAACACTTTCCCAGTTTTGTTTACAAGCAGAGTTGTTTCCAGGTGTGGCGCATCAGGAGTCAGGTGATGACGTCATCGGAACATACCGAGTGTTCTCTATTAAATTGGTTATTGTACTTTTGATTGCAAGTTCTATTAATTTGATTATTGTATTTTTGATTACAAGTTTATTTACTTTCCTTATTATGATCTGTTTTGTATCCTTTAATAGTTCATTTGAGTTAGAAGTAATTGTTTTTGTTTTTCTTTGTTTGCTTGATTGGTCTTTCTGTGGGCGGAGCCTGTGGCTTTAAAAGCAGGGCTCTGCGCCACAGGGGGGCAGTCTGTGGCTAGACTCCTGCCATATTACAGTGAAGGTGATGGACTCTTACCTAGAAGGTACTGTTGTTTTGTCTGTTTTTAACCTGCCTGGACGTCCCTGTGTATATATTCTTCACCTGCCACGTTTTTGCTCACTTAAAGGACTGAATAAATGTCACTAAAGTGATCTCTGGCCTTGGGCAGTCATTTTTTTTTTGTCCAAGCATAAGAGAACCCCGTCACAGTGTGACTCTGAATAGACAGGCAAACAGACCATAGTGAGCTGCATAAGATACTAATAAAATAAATTTTTACTTGTTGTGGTTATTGTGGTTGTAACATGACAGAATTTGAAAACATTCGGAAGTTATTAATACGTTGCAAGGTGCGCATCACCGTATGTAATAATAGGCTCTGTTGTGTTACAATGAACTTACCCAGAAAGCAGATGGGCTCTACGCTGGTCATGCATGTAACCCATCAGAGTTGGAAGATGCATGTTGAGCATGCAACATCTCTGCAGTCTGCACGTATAAATAACAGTTTTGTTTCTGTTCATTTAAAACCTGTTTTTTTTTGTTTTGTTTTTTTTGTTTTTTTTCGGTCTACAAATTGTCAGTATATGAAAACAGCACCTATAATCGATTCTGTACCTGCAGCATCACTTCAGGTGGTCTATACTTTTTGGAATATTCGACCAGCATGAAAGCCTCTGTCTTTTTGAAAACCATCTCACGTCCACACAGACAGCCTTGTCATAGCTGCATGCATGTATAGGGAAGTGTGTGTGTGTGTGTGTGTGTGTGTGTGTGTGTGCGTTATAAATCTGGTTTTTTCGACTGCAGTGAAACAAAAGTACATCAATGATACTCAAACCTTCCTCTCACCCCATTGACTCCCTTTTTTTTTTCTCTACGCCACAGCTCTGCTCTCACAGATATCGCACTGCTCTCTTATTTTCTCACCCTCTGTAACCTATTCTCAGCCTCTCTCCCTTTCTTGCTTCTCTTCTCTCCTGGTGCCCTTCCTTTAGCCCATCCCCAGCATTACTACTTACTATTCAGTTCAGGGAGGCTGCAGGCAGAATTGCTCTACCTCCCCAAACTGCTGCTGCAGGACTTGGCCTTTTTATTTCTCCTTCTCTCTCTCTTCCTCTGTCTGATAAGCAGACATTTCCCCTCACCTTCTTCTCTAATTCTACTGAAACTATGCACCTAAAGCCTTGGCTTACAGTCCAACACGCTTAGTGTTTAACTCCTTTCATTCCGCTTTAGCTGCTTTTCTGCTTTTAAGGATGCTTCAAGTATTAGATCACCAGTAAATCTACAGCTGTACAATTACCCGAGTAGTGCTCCTCCATCATCTTTATGATGCAGCATTTGTTAAACATTTAGGAAGCTTTTATTTTTTAAAAGCCAACTAGTTTTTGACATTATTAATTGTACATTATACATTAGGAATGCAATATCTACACTGGCCAGGTAGATCTCTCAGTCACATCATCTGTATTTCTTTGACACCAAAGTTGTTGTTGTTTTTTTCCAAGTGGAATTGCTTGGTATGTCAGAGATACTTTCCCTTTTCCCAAGTGGTTCTGGGACATTCTCACTTTGTGGTGGAAAAAAAGAAAATGGGAGGTTACAATTTTAGTTGAGCTGGACAGACTTTGACTAATAATAAACTATCAGCTTAATGGTGTCTCGGCTCATTCTTTCTGAAAGGACAATGCAGGGACTGAATATTGTAGAACCTAATGTCAGATAAATCAATTACAGACTTCAGATACACTTTGAATATGCTTTACCAACATCTGGCAGTCAAACAAAGGACACACTGAGGGGATTGACGAACAGATGGCCCATTTGGTACTTTATTGTTTTCTCTTTTTTGTATTTTTTTTTTTTTTGCTCCTAACCCTGTCTTTGTTTCAGTTCTCTCTTTGTACTTGCATTTCATTTTCTTGTTTATATCTGGCTGTTTCATCATTTGCTCACTTTTGAATATTTGTCTAGTAGAAACATGTCTCAATTCCTTCTACTCTCAAGGTAACCTTCTTTGATTCCTGTTGTGAATCACACAAACATCCATGCTTTTTGGAACCTTTCGTGTTTAATTAGTGTCCATAGTTGCTTATACAGGCTGTTGCTCCTTTATTCTATGTTAACCAAACAAAGTCTTGGTTTAATACCATCTGTAGCCCACTTGACCCCAGATACTGATAGCCAGTGACAGGCCTGGAGTCTTAACACCAGTGAATGTAATGAGAGGAGTAAGTAAACAGCTTCAGCTATTAAACGTAAGAGGGTTTGCGCCTGAAGGCACTCTGGTTTCTTATCACACATCGCTGTTGTAGGCTGTATGAAGTCTAAATGACAAGAGACCACCAGGCTCAGATTACTCTGCTACTGATACTATAGGCACATATGGAGGGTGCTTGCTATATATATGTGAGCTTGCATATTTATTTTCATTTATCAAAAGGCTTATTTTATTAGGAGTGTGAAAGATATATGTTTTTCATTAGTACATTTATTTAAGAAAATGCTGGATAAGATTTTTGGTTACGTCTAAGCTTGCTTGACAATGTGACTGATTGTATTTGCTGTATTGAGTTTCTGTCAAGTCTGACTTTAAAAAAAAGTTCACTTTTACTCGGGATTAATAAATACTCCATCAAGTAAATAAATGTTCCCATGAAAAAAATATATATATAATGTAGACCTTATTTTCTCATTAACAGAATTAATTATTATTTATTTTCTTTATTTATTCACTCACACATTCATAAGTATGTATTTATACATATGTGTATGTACAGTGAAGTACTTATTGTCTTATTTTTAAGCTGTGTTTATCAGTATTTCATTCAGTTTTATGCTGTGCAACAACAGATTATTTAATAACTGGAGACTGGAGTTAGGATGAAAAACTGCATAGCACAGTAAAGTAGTGTTACGAAAGCTAGCTGGGGGCGCCACGTGGAACAGACGTACCATATGAGGGGCTACAATCCTCATTTGTCCCCGGTTTAGCTTCCAGGCCCCTGGCCATATTTTCACCTCCTCTCTCTTCCCTTTTTCCTGTCTAGCTCCTACTGAATAAAAGCTACAAACTATTTATCCCGGAGGGGTAATTATTGACAAAATTTGTGACGCAAAGACCTTTCAAAATAGAATACCAAAGTAAACCAATACCTTATCATAATAATTCACAGCCAATAGTAAATTAAGATAAGTAGTTCTCTATAAATTAAAAATGCAATTAATTCAATTCAAAATAAATGGAAAATGAAAATTGTGAATGCATCCTTTTTTTTTTTTTTGCCTCAGTCTTGTATATCCTAATTAGATTATTCTGTTCCCATCTTTACTGTTGAATAATGTTAAAACCTGTCAAACCAAAATTGCAATCCAAACCAAATTATTGGAGAAATCCTTTCTTGCTGCAGAAATTATGGTTTGTTTTCTTTGTGGCCGTCCTGTAATCACAGTGCCTGATAGCCACCACTGCACCTCTTTAAGTTGCACTTAATGAGAACATCTCAAATTGGCCCATCTGTGGCACCACAGCAGAAAGAGCACAACTTATCTTAATGAGGATCTGGCTACCCATTATCAGCTGGTAACCCAACCAACATGCTACCACTGTTAGTGCCACACACTCCACAGCACGCATACACACAAAACACTCACTCACATTCTTGTTATCAGCTTGCCTTCCCCTTTAAGCCTGCCACAGACAGTGTAACCACATTGGGCAGTAATTGTACCTCTCACTCCTGCCTAATTGAATTGACATGGAGCCGGAATTGATATCATTTAACACATTGATCTTGAGAGACAATGAGACGCAGTGTCTCCTGCAACACCTGACTTCTATTTTGTTCCCTCTGATTCGTCTGCCCATTTCTTTTATTTGCCATGTTATTGCCTATGAATTACTAAACCCAGGTCCCATTTGTCCATCAAGCCCTTGGGTTCAGCCTTTTTTTTTTTTTTTTTTTCTTTTTTTGTCTTGGTTTGGCGAATTGGCTTCAAGGAAGTTGATGGGATACAGAAATTAATACCAGGAATTTAAAACAAATAACTGAATGAAACATATTGAGCATTATGAATTAGAGGCATTTTTAATTTGGCTGTTAAGTGGAACACGGATTACAATACAACCAAGTACCCCACTTCACTTTTTTCATTTCATACCAGACAAATTGCACTTTTTATGTCTTCTCTATGAGATGTAATGTCAAAAATGCAGAGAGGTAATGTAGTTTGCACTGCAGCTTATCTGCAAATTACAACATTTACTGTACGAGGACCTCAGAGAATTGACACTATCATCGTGCGGTTGGTTCACCAGTACGCACCAGCCAGCAGGTCTCTATTGAACGGACAAAAGAAACCCCACTTCTACAGACCCAGTTGTTTCTTTCACAAGATTCTTATTGTTAGCCCACCTATTCTGTCTTTCTGTCCCCCCCAACAGAGATTGAATGAGCGCGCAGCATGGGGGTGGAAAATAATAGATGAGGGAGAATTGGCAAACACTGTCTGTAAGGCACCACAGGAAGCTTTATTAACCAGGAAACCCAACTGGCATTTTCCAACATACGAACATGGAAAACAAGGGGGGAAAAAAACAATCAATGTTATTCCATGGAAAAGAATTGAATCAACCAACATCCAAGTTATCAAGCTTTTATAAAACAAGTTTCTACATATAGACAGGTTCAAAAGACCTGCATATCATTCAGATATAGTTGTTTCTGTAATTAACTTAACAAAATATTTAGATTAATCAAGCACATTAACATCCTTATATGTCTATAATTTAAAAAATGTATTTAAAAATAATTAGAAGTCCTTGTGAATCACAACAAAACTGCTGACATTACTTTTTCAAGGTTTTTCCTGTCAAGGTTGCAGTTACCTCTGTTGCTTATGGACCTCATTAACCCACTCTTGTTTTTCCTTCCACTAAACTTTCCAGTCCTATCTGCATCGTTAGTGTTAACCTTTTGTAGCTTACCATCCTGCTAAGCAACTAACTGTAAAGTTAGCAGTCTTTCCTACAGTTGTGTAAGACACAACATGGCCACAGTGTGACATTTATTTAATAAGTCATTCTTATATAATATTCTGTTTTTTTAGAGAAATTAAATAATTTTTTCTGCAAGCCATATTTACTCCAATTACCTGCAGTTAACACTGGAAATAGTCTGTCAAAAGCAATTCTAGAATATTTTTAAAATATAATTTACCGAAATAAATTAACTCTTTGATATTGTAGTTTATACAAAAAGTACCTCCATTTGCAAGCACAAATACAAGATTTTAGTTTGTAAATATTTGTAAATATTTGACCTTAATGTGAGACACACTGACAAACCTATGAATCATCACTGTGCACAGCTTTCTATTCAAAATTTCTAATGGTGGATTGAGGCATGGACAGTTTAATGGGGTGTTTTTTTGTTTTTCATAAAACCCAGAATGAGCAATACATTATTCATCCTGTAATTACTGTACTTGAAATATAAATTCAAAAACATAATTATAGTTCTCTGGAAACATAGTCACTTCTACACATAATCTTATTTACTTTTCTAACTGTGAAAAATATGTTGTTCTTATTTCAAAGATTGGAGATGAAGAAAATCTAAAAAAGGGGGAAAAAAATGAAGAAATATTAATACTGCATAGAGGGACCTAAAAATAAGTACAGGGTTTTATCCCCTCACTCTCTGACATCTCTATGCTGTTTTAATCTTCTTAGCTCAAATTAAAGAGGTTTTGGAAATAAGACGGATAATTTAAATTCCACTTCTTGATTTTTTTTTAGAATAAATAAAAGAATACATGAAAATACTTGATTTGTTTACCACATAGAAACTAATTTTTTTAAAAGTAATTTCTATAATCAAAATTTATAAAAATAAAAAAAATGTTCCCCTTTTTTGCAACATTTTGAAAATGCAGGGACTTTCCACAGAAAGCTTCCATTAAAGACTTCCCCCCAACCACCCCCCACCCCATTTACCTTTATTACAATTAATTTGGGCTGAGAGCATCTGTAATCCTGTTTGTCCCACTAGAGCCTTAATGACACATTAGGCTCTTAAGGCAACACAATGACTAATGTTATGTCCTCTACTTTTCTACTTTGGCATAGTAAAGCTAGTCTGTATACGAACATCAAAGTGTGTGTGCTAATGCGAGTGTGGAAGGTAACATAATGCAAGGTAACAGATTTCTGCCTCCATTTCCCTTTCCTCCTCATATGTCATTTAACAACTGGCTAAAAGCCTGCCCCGATATGTCAAGATTACACTTGCAAATATGTGAGAAAACCTCCTGGAAATACAAGAGATTGTTAGGAGTTGGATGGGGTCTGGTGCTGAATTTGACCCTGAAGTTCAAAGCGCATTGGTCAAGCTACGCATGTCGGTTTTCTTCCTTTCAGCTTGCTGCATTGCCCCACAACAAATGGCTGCATTGTGACATTGCTATTTAGCAGAAGCAGTGACTAACTACAGTGTGAGCTGGAAGATAAATAACTCATTCTGACTGTAATGTTTAAAATCCATGTGGATAAAAATGCTATATGAGCCTTAGCCAAGGGCAATCTAGCAATAAATTATAAGGAAACTGGAAACGTATCCCTTTTTATGGCTTTATCTGTTCAAAAATCAGTTCTTCACCGTCACAGACCTTATACGTTTCCATTCCCTTGGCTCTTCAATGTACTTGCTGATCTGAGAACAATTCAAAAAAATGTCTGTTTGTACGTTCCACAAGTTATTTACAAAGTCAAACAGGAGAAACGTGCAAACTAGAAGCCGGTTTCTGTTAACTTCAAAAACACTCCATGTTTCTTAATGTTGTGCCACCATAATTACTGCAGATAAAAAAGAAAAAAAAAAGAGAAGGTGCTCACAGAGAGGGAAAATTTCCACCGTCAACAGGCTGTAGTCTGGAGTTCACAGTGGTGGTCCTCTCTTTGCTACTATCTGTTTGTGATGGCAGGGATATGCATAACTAATGAGAGAGCTGTTATTTTTACAGGCTGATAGTGACCAAGACATTAAAAGAAGCAGTTTTAACCTCAGGGGGGGCTGGAGGACAGTTTACCGTGACGTGTCCATTTGATATGAGCTCATTTAGTTATCAGTGACACACGGATACGAGGCATTCTGTTCCACTCAATTATCAAAAGGGCAGAACAATAGTGCAGTAACACAGAGATAAGTCAGCACATTTGGTGTCTCATTAAACACGATAGAGACTAAATAGCTCTTTTACTCATGCTCTGAGTGGTCAGTGTGTCTCAGTGTTTCGTCATGCGAGGCAGACTTTGGATGAAGAGAAAGGATGTTACCAGGTGTACTTTTCTCTTCAAAACCAGATGAGCAATTTGATTGCTTGCTTTTGTGGTAAACCGCTGAAAAGAGTCGGATAGTTGCCTGGCAACAATGCAAATAAATTTGTATGCTGGAAATGCGGCAACCGAGGATCTTTACCTTTACAATCTGTTGATCAACCTGCTTCATTTTTATAACCCGAAGCTAATAAAAGAAACTGCGGCTATGTCAAGAATTTGGCTGCGTCTTTTTTTATTTTTATTTTTTCCATTATTGATATTTCTATGTGCAGGAATTGAACTTTCATGAGAGAGTCGAGCCACAGTTTTCCATTTGTCAGTTGTCAAAATAAGAGTACAAAGCCATTAACATGAGTGATTATTTATAGACTTTCAGTTTGAAATGTGGTGGCATGAGACTCGATACAGCAGCTTAGTGAGAGGACTAGAGGGAGAGCTATCCAACGGAGCAGTAAACAAAGATCATTCTTCACCTTTAAAGAGCAATTTCTGTTACTGTCCCAGTCTCTCACTTGCACCAGTGTAATGGGGACCCCTCATTAACTTTATTAGATTTGGTCAAAAAAGAGTGACGGAGAAAACAAGATGTGAATGGCAGGTCATGCTTGCGCATTGTCTTGTGACTTTTTTTTTTTTTTTTAGGAATCGATGTGGTAGTATTCTCTTGATAAATGAAGCAGAAAATGTTTAGGAGCGAATCAAGGTGTTTCTGGAAAACACATTGGAAAAATGCAACTATGTGCATGCAATAGTTTAATGTGTATTTATCACAAATCATATAATTTCAGCATGCAACAGTACAGTACATATATATCAAGGGTTAAGGGTTCTGGAGTGCAGTGTAATTCAAATGTGTTAATCTATGCTACGATGCCGTGAGAGTCTATTGTAAACGGTACATTCAGAATTCTTTGAATATTTTTTACCAATTTGCGCCAGCTAAAAATACTTTCTCCTCTGTTCGAAAGATTTGCATTTAGCATAGTCTGCAATGAGATACCGACACCGTCTTTTTAACCTCAAGGCTAAGCTGTCATCCTGAGAAAGATAGTAAAAGTGAAGCGTCGCTCTTCATGGTTTCCGAGCAGAAACGTTAAGTCTTGAACGGGGTAATTAGCTGAAAGTGAAGCCTCTTCTTTGGCCAGACTTTGCAACGAACGTGATTGGAAGTATTTTTGTGTGAGTCACAAAAAAGATCCTGTCATAGGAACTCCTACCAGTAACCAACAGTGGCTCCCACTGTTTCGGTTCCTGTGCTTGTTATCGCCAGAGGAGGGGAAACTAGGGAAGGATGGAAGCTGGGCTGCTCGCCCTGAAAAACTCCCTACTGTCAAGTGAAAAGAAGCAGCTTGCGTCTCTGTTTGTATCAGGTGAACCATGTGGTAGTCTGCACCATCCTAAAGCCATCAGTAGGAGTTGGCATTGACAGGAAATGCAGCACAAAGGGGAATTGGAGACAACTAAATTGATACTTGCCAGATTGTCTAGTTGCTAGGTAACATTGGTAACAGTTCTGTCAGAATTTCCTGGTGTACAAAACACATTAGACGTCAGCGCAGTTTCTTAGAAAAATGTATTTTTAATGTTCAAAATCTGCTCTAAACAGCCCCAAATACACCTGAAAAAATAATATCTGATACTGAATGTACTGTCGGAGCATTAACACGGTGTTTTGTATTCCTTTTGCAGACTGGTAGAAAAGAAAAAGGGGACCCGCTGAACTCAGCCATTGACAAAATGACCAAAAAGACCAGGGACTTACGTCGACAGGTGAGTTCATAATATCTTGAAATCTCATCTGCCTTCACTCTGTATTAGCATCAAGAGTATCAATCAAACATTTTTTTTTACATTGTTTGTCTTTTCTGCATGTAGGCAAACAAAATCTACATATCATATATGTACCTTAAAAAAAAAAAAAAAGATTACAATTTTGTTGCTGACTTACTGATATGAGATGCATTTCAATTTCCAAGCTTGGTGATTGATTTGATTTTCCTCCACAACAAAACAACGCCTTCTGTTGTGGATCATGTTCACCCTTGTCAAAGAGATCTTGATATGCTTGGTTCTTCTCTCTGGCTGGTTGGATACAGTTTTTTTTTTTTTTGTTTGTTTTTTGTTGCTCATGTGAAGGATCCACTCTCCATGTATGGAAGGCCAAACTTGCCACAATCTAACTAATTTAAACCTATTCAATGAATTAGAATATTACTGAAAATATTATTCATTTGTATATTTAAAACAATTTTGGCATTTAAATATTCAGCTGTAAATGTATTTCTATGCTTATCTTCAATTTCATTTATAGCATCACATTTATTTATGTATGTATATTTATTGCCGTGGTTAGTCGCTGTATTGTGACACTTTTGGCATCCTATATTTGCGCACCAAAAGACTTGGTCTCTTTGGAACTCTGACGACGGCGAAATCCTTCCAGGTGGGAAAACTGCAATGGCTTTGCTGGTGGGGTATTTGGAGGGGACCGTTTGATGGGCTGGCAGGCGGTATTCACTCTGACAGGATGCTCTATTGACTCAGGGGTAGACTTGACAGAATGGGCGGTGTGTTTAAGCTTTCAGTTAACATGAGAGGGTAAACTCACAATGCACATGCAGGCGTTACGTTGAGTTGTGATACTGTAATTATGTCAACAAGACACGTGTTGTGGTTAGTGAGTCAGTGTAGAGACACCAGCACATCCTGAGGGGAGGAGCGCAGTTGTTCTGAGAATTTACGTCCCATGATCTCCTCAGCGAAAGGAGAAATCATGTTGCAAACAAGCCCAAATGACAGGCAACATTTGTGAAATGGGAGCAGGTAAGACCAAGCAAGGCTTGTGACAACACCGCTGGAGACACGGCATGATGTTTTCGCTTTCATGCTGATGTGTACACACACACACACACGAGACAATCCTAAGCTGTCTGTTATCCGGGACAAATTCAGAAGCTGTCAAGGGTACTGCTCGATCATGCCTTCATTCTGCATTTGTGGAAAACGTTGCTGCGCCATCATGTCTCGGAGAAGGGATGAATTGCAATATTTACATGTCTTAAATGTAGAAGGATTCTGTTTTAATTTCAACACGCTTCACTTGTGTATTTTTCATTCAAAGAGTAAAGCTCAAGTGTTTAACTAAACTCCTTTGACTTCCAGCTTGGCACTCTTGTTGTTATTCTTGCGTTAATAATAACACATGCTGGAGGACATTTACTGGACCAGGCAAAAGCATTGCTATTCCTTAAACGTTTTTGTATTTTGTCATTCTTCTAGGACTCAATTTAGCATATTACTGTGAAGTGGAAGGAAGAGCACACATGGTTAACCCTTTTTTTTTTTTTTTTTTTTTTTGCAGAGTTTTTGGGTTGTGTTTCTAACACACATCTACAGACTGACATTTTTGCCTGGTCTTCTTTGGAAGCTAGCTCAAGTTTAGTCAGAATGGTTGGAAGGCGTATGCGATCATCAGTTTCCATAGCTTGAAACTGATTTTCATGTGGATATAGATCTGAACTTTGACTGCGACATGTATATGCTTCTATGTTGAGGGTGATGCTGCTCTTCTCCCCTGATCTAATCATGTCCTCCCATTGTCACAGCAGAAAAACAGCATGTGCACAGCATGGTGCTGCCAATAGCATGTTTCACTGCTGACAAAACTGTGATGGTAATTTCTTGGTATTTAGGGCAGTACTTTTCTATACAGACAGCGTTTTGGATGCATCTGAGGCAGAGATTAAATTAAACACAGGTGTTTACAACCAAATCTGAAGACATTTGGTTGCACTGGATTTTATTTAAAGGGAAATAAAATCCCTTTCACTTCCTAGTTGTGCACTTTGTGTCAAATAAAATCGAAATAATTACGGGAGTTTTGTAACGTGACAAAATCCAAAAAAAGTTAGTGACTTGCTTTTGAAGACACTGTGAAAAGAATAAAGTAAAACTAAAACTCCTCAAGGCATTTTCATTGCTCTCTTGTTGAGAGTTACATGATAGTAGGTGACTGCTGGACTGTGCCCCTCAACAGAGTAACCCACTGAAATTTTCATAGGCTCACAACAGGCTCTCTCAAGTGCAACAAGCACAACACAGCCCCAGTGACAGAAAAACAACCCACGTCCATCCATGAAATGTGAAGATCAGACAAGATCACATCTAAACCAAAAGCTTTCCTCTAACTTGATTTCCAAAAGTCCCCTCTCCTTATGCCTCACCAGTCTTTTAACAGCAGGTGACCCTCTGCTACCCAGTCGTACATCTGGTACTTGCAGCACATGATTATTCTCCATGAATGTCCCTGTTCCACTAGGAACACTTGCAACACAGATTTAAAATGTCCAAGTAATAAAATAGCAAGATTGATTAAATGTATTAGTATTTTAGAAAAAAGAAAAAAAACAACATTTAGAAATAAAAGCATGTGTTGCCTTCAGAAATGAGGGAATAAAGGATTTTGAGAAGACAATTGCAATTGAAGAAAAGGAAGGCATTTAAAAATGTATGAAGGCAGTGATAGCTGAAGTGTGAAAGTACAATCACTACTCTCGAGAATGGTTCTCTCTATTTTTTATGCTGTTCTAACCCACCCACCCACTCACTCGAACACAGACATGCACGCACGCACACCCACACGCGTGCACGCACACACGCACAAATATGGACCGATATTACATTAAATCAGTAAATTAAGTCTTGCACCTCAAAGAGATAAAGTTGGCACAAAGGTTTATGCCATGTCACGCTTTCATTGGAAAGACACAGACATAGAAAGCTAACCAGAAATATTAAAAAAATTATAAGAGTTCAGAATCCTGTCAGAGGAGCCTTGTTGCTTTCTTTAACCTCCTTCCTCTTTCTCTGTCTGATTTTGATGAAAGAAAGTTGGCAAAACATCTGGAGTAAAACCTTTGCAATAATTCTCCCTATCCGCTTTGTGTTGCTGTAGTTTAATAACCTCCAGAGAGTTTTTTACAAAGAAATTGATCAAAATATGTTTGTTTATCCCACGGGCCAATATCAACCACAGAATATTGAACTAAAAATGTCACATTTTTATATTAGCCTTTATAAAAAAAAACCTAATTGTACAGTTTGTCACACCAAAGTCTACACAGACAGCAGCTTAGAATTTATAACCACATCAAGCAACCAGACCATAGTCAATAAATTTAATCAGAACTGATCTTATTTCCTTCTTTTTCTACATATGATAGTAAAATCAGTCAATGTGCACCTCCTTTTATACAGTACTTTATTCCCTTTAGCTTTAAATTGTGAAAAAAACAAAAGAAACACACAATAAACCAGAGGTTCCCAAACTGTGGGGCGCGCCCCTAGAGGAGGCGCCGTGTCATTGCAGGGGGGGCGCGGGAAGCCGTCTGGATGAAAAAACAAAACAAAACATGAACACTGTATGCGCTGGGTTTTTACCTTAGAATGGCCAACTCTCTGTTATTCCTATGTCAATTTGATACAGTAGAGGCTTCCACACTTCCCATATTTGTGTCCTCTGTCACTTTTATCAGCAGTTAAAACTGTTTAATCCGTTGTTAACATGTTGTAACCTGTTTTTCCGAGTCGCCTTTAAACGCAACATGAGTGCTACGACGCTCGCGCTGGGTTTACACCTGTGAAGGAGACCTGCTGCTGCTGTGCGGAGCTACGTAGGTTTGTGTTAAAATCACGGCAGAAAACCAGCAAAACGCAAAGAACTTTTCACAGTTTTTCCCTCCAAACTAACCGACTGAGTTGAGTAAAGCTGTTGGATGCAGGTAATGTTAGCTAAAAGATGACTAGCTAATATCAATACAGAACCTTTAGCTTAACAAGCACCTTGTAGGCTACCGATGTTGGTGTCTATTTTCAGCTACGTACATTCGCAGCTGAATGTACGTCCACCTACGTACGTACGTCACACACGTCGTTTCAACCAGACAGCCATTTGTAATCCGTAGAGGGGGCGCAGAAAATGTTTGGAAACCACTGGGGGGTGCAGAAGAAAAAGTTTGGGAACCACTGGGGGGTGCAGAAGAAAAAGTTTGGGAACCACTGCAATAAACTGCATAAGACGTTTTCAAAAAATAAGGAAAAATAAAACCATTACACCACAGAAAATAAAATCAGACTCTGAGGGGGATTTTTATCTAAATGGTTCACAACCGTGGCATAATGTGTGTCATAATAGCAGTAGGAAAGGGTTTAAGAGTAACACACAACTGCGGCAGACGATGAGTGGCAAAGAATACACCCCCATTTAATTTCCTTGAAACAAATCCAGTCGGTATCTGGTCGGCAACTAACTGATGCATTTCTCTTAAACTAAAGCATCTTGTCTCTTCTAATGTGCATCCCCTTAATTGTCCACAAAGCATATCAGTATTATAATCTTGATTTCATTTATGAAAGCAATATTGATGTTGTACAGGTTGTTTAAGCAGCAGGATATGATCCTTACAAAGCATAATTTACAACCATTATTGCAGTATTTAAGGAAAAATTTAATACCTTGAGATGATAGTGTAAAAGCTACAAGTTGCTTTTCATCAGATTTCTTAAATTACTAAAACAGTGGCAGTCTCTTTTCACCACAAGGTCTTGAGTTCAACAAAACAGAGGTCATAATTTGTTATAAATGTTTTACTTGTTTAGAGAATGGGTGTTCCTCCTCAGAGAACCCCATTAGCACATTTAATAACAATCAGGATTTAGCATAACATCAACTGTGCATTGACTGTGAGCTGTCGTAACAGATTAGAGATGTTAAATGTCAAAGCAAGCTAATGAGTGAACCTAGCATTCTTTAACACATTAATTAGCCCATCAAGTGAAGCTTGAAGATTAGCATTCCAAACTGGCAGTGGTTCAGGACATTTTTACAGCTCAGCTGATTTATGGACATAACAGGCCTAAATGGTTTTATATCACTAGAATTGTCTACATTTATCTCTGTCATTAATGGCTAAAAAATAACCACACAGAAAGAAACTGGCAATAAGGTTTTTAAACATGTTACTGAATATGATAAACATAAAATGCATTTTTTTAAGACAATGGACTTGAACGAACACACTACCTAAATAATACATGATAAGACAAGGTAGGTATTTCTAAGATATGGACATTGAGTTTTAAATATTTTGAACTGTCTTAATGTAGCTTTACAAAACAGATCCAACGATCTGGTCTCATTTAAATTATAAGATTTTGGCTACAGGAATTTAAATAGCAGATGTCTGCAAAGCTCTGGATTTCTTAATTTTATCTCCAAAAGCAATCTATCTCCATCAACCAAAGAAATGGAAAAACTTCCAAGATAAAGTGATAATTTATTTTTGTCTCAAGTAGCTTTTGAGGCCAAAAGCTATTTTAACTGTATTTTTTTAATGATGTGTCATGAAACATTGAACTTCTACATATATCCTAAATTCTTAGTTATTACCCTAGTCAGACCTCAGTATATAGCTTCCCTTATTTGAATGCATTGGTTTCCTCCAGGTGCTTTAGTTTGCTATCACAGTCCAGAGATATGCATGTCAGTTTAATTAGTTATTCCAAATTGACTATAGGAGGGATTGTGCACTCACATCATTGTGTTTCTCTGTGTAAGCTCAGTAATGGACTACATGATGTTACCCGGCTCTAACTCAGTGACAGCCCTCTGAAACCCCATAAAAAAATACATGCATTGAACATTGATGGGTTTTATTATGCCTGCAAGCAACAATACTGCTATCAGAAAGACGATGCCATATTTTATACAAGTAAAAAAAAAAAAAAGGCTTGACTATGGACTTGATAGCCAAATGTGGATATACAAGAAGGACAGAAGGAAGATATATAGCAGGACTCTGTTGTATAGCAATAGTGGCAATATTTAAATGTGTTTTTTGCCTTTAATTAGTATTCATTCAAACTCCAGTCCAACAAAGCTCTCTGAAATGAGCCATGTGTTGTACCCCCTGTCATCTTGTCTGTAATGAATATATCTGTCAAGTGATCTCTTTGGGCTGTGTTCTGACTGATGGCTGATTCCTGGATTCCCTATGGCGTATCTGCCTCACAAATTCTGGCCCATATGTTATTTTAGTCTCTCTGTCACTTCCTCTCTTTCTGCTTAAAGATCCTGGAATCATTTTGCTTTCTGCCATTAGTTTGTTGATTAGTGCAGCTGTTTTTTAATTGTTGAGGGTTTGCTGTTAAGGAGAAACAGCTGTCCCAAATCTTCTGAGCTGGAACTGTTTCATGACTAAATCTACACACTTTCATATTTTGTTTTCTCCAGTCCTTTTTTAACAAACCGGTTTTGCAGCTTATAAAAATTTGACGCTTTCTTTAGAAGATAATTTCAAAAAACTAAACCGAAACAGAACCTTTAATAAACTATTTTAATATTGGTTGGTGCTGCAACAAAGTTACACTGTCTGATATTTTCCTATTTAAGCATACTCTTATGCAGATTACATATTTTGGAGCGAAATTATTTTTGCAAGGACATAAATTATTTATTTGCTTTTATTCAAAGGATACCACACTGATAGACTCGCTCTGAGAGCCCAGGCCTGTCAGAGACTTCTTTGTGGTAGAAATCATTTCTCCTCTTTTCAACAAAGTTTTGCTCAAGGTTAACTTATTTTCTGTTGGATGTGTATTTTTTATTATTTTTTGCTAAATAAAACAGTCCTATTTTTTGAAATCACGGTGCTTTGATTAAGGCATTAAACTCATTTAGAAAGTACGAGAATGAATTTTGAGAATGCTGTTCTTTTCTCACGTAGTTCAAATTCTATCATTATCACTTGCTTTCTTTCTTTTTTTTTTTTTCTAAAAGCACCTACAACTGCATCATTTGTATCTACCGGTGTTTACACACCAACTAGGCGTAACGTTATGACCACTGAAACGTGAAACAACACTGGCTGTGAGTCAGTCGCGTATATTAGACAGGGAGTGGACATTTTGTGCTCAGAGCTGATATGTAAGAAGCTGGAAAAATTGTGATAGCTACGAGATTGGGTCCCAACGACAGCTCAAGCTAAACCTCTCTCATGTAGTCCAATCCAAGAGACAAGCTAGTGTAGTTACAATTTCTGTGACTAAATGGGGTTAATGATTAGTCTTTTGAAACCCTCCTCAAAACACCTTCTATAGAGCAAACATCCAATTTACCATGAAACTGATAACTTATATAATTATCATTCTAAATATTCTGCTTTAGGCATATATTCTTTTGGAATCTTTCACTTTTAGAATCATTAAAATCTGCCTGCACATTAGTGAGGAATATCAGCCTGTTAATCTTTTTCTACAGACTGAATTTTTTAAAACTTTTTACACCATATTCAAAGATTCTTTTAGAAAAACATTGAAATGATGCTGGAGTTCTCTTTACTGTCATGCTCCCTTCAAATGAAGGCGCTGGGATGAGTTTTACCAGGTATTTTTTTCTGTTCATGGTCACTCGGTTCCTCTTTCCGCCGTTCCCCTTGCCTTTTTCCTTTCACACATTGTCCTTTGCTTCTTGATAAATATCATATATGAGAGCTATTACTTAATTTTTGATTTGCACAGGCTGCTTCCCCTCAGCCATGAGTCCAGCCACTTATATTGTGATTGCTCTTGACATTTTAATAAGAAACTTTCCCAAGCTGACCCCAGAGTACCCACCGCAAAGTGTTCTGAATCTCAAGTGAAACCTAACAGAAGCTGAAGTGCGACAGTAAACATCAAAAAATCCACCACGGTGTTTTCTTGCAAACTCAGATCCTTTCTTTTTGCATTTGGAAGAGCTCTGCCAAACTCCAAACAAGTCGAGATGCTATAATGTCTGAATCCATGCGTATACTCATGATAATTCAGGCTACATTTCTTAGAATCCTTTGAACACAAATGCATTTCTTTGTTTTTGAGTCACGCTGATCATAGTGGATGTTGGCAACAGTCTCCTCCAGGCTTCCACTTTCATGAGAGAGCAGGTTCCTACAAAATACAAACAATTCTCCCATTGAAAGCCACATGTGGAAAATGAATGCTAATCTTATCTTTGAAGATTACATACAGGACCTGCACATATTCCCCTCCATCGAGTTTTGTTTAAAATAAGACTTTCTTTAGAAAAATTCAGAAGCAGCCAGACGTTATTTTTTTGTCTGATGGTACATTATTTCATTATTTAATTTTTCACGGTACATCTATTGATAGTACTAATTTTAGCAATGATACTAGAACATTTATTTAGTGTTACTTGTTTATTATATATATATATATATATATATATATATATATATATATATATATATATATATATATATACAGACTAAAACATTTATTAAGGGTAATGCTGTTCTAATGAAGTCATGAGAAACTCATGAGTATGTTTTCAGAATATGAATATTAATGTTGCAGACAGCAATGATAAGTTCAAGCATACACGTTTGCTTATGTTTGTGGTCATTAAGGGTAGGCCAGTTGATCAGTCAGACACAACCTAAATTACAGGCAGACGTTCCATATTAATTAATGATCACAGAACATTGCAGAAACCAGATTGGCTCTACACTTCTTTTCCAGATAATTTGTTCGCTGACATGCTACCACAGGGCCCTCAAAATACATCTCCAGCTTCGCTGAACTTGCAATACACTTCCGCATCTATCAGAAAACAAAGTGTAGACCAATATTTACAAATTTCATCGCAGTGGTATCCAAACATTGTCTTGCAAAAGTGTTGATATCCTTAGAATTTTTTTTTTTTTAAATATTTTGTAATGACATAACCACAAACTTCACTATAGGGGAATTTACTAGTATGTGATAGACAAACACACACACACACACAAAAATTAAAATATATTTACATCATGTCCATACTGTATGTGGTCTGCCTCCCAGAGTCAGTACTTTTGTGTATTGGGGTATGTCTACAGTTCAGACTCGGTCAGATTAGATTGAAAATATTTGTGTCTTCCAGATACCACAGTCCCTGAGTTGGGTAAATAACTGTTTGAACATTGAATAGGCCATTTTAAACCATAAAAATGCTTTTATCTAAAAACAAGAATTGTAGGCCTGGCTGAATGTTAAGCGTCGTTGTCCAGCTAGAAGTCTTTTGGAGCCTTCAACTAATCTCCTTTCAGAATTGTGGTGTAATTTGCTCCACCAGGTTTCTTGTCGCTGCTGAATAAAGCTGTCCCTATGTTATGATGCCAATGCCATGTGTGAAATGTTGTCTTGATGTATTAACAAAAAGAATTTCAAGGTGAAGTGCAGTTTTTCCTTCCCAGATTCTCTTTTGCACATACCCGAAAAAGTTCAATTTAGATATCTTTTGAAAGATTATTCCTCCATTTTATTACTGTGCCCCACATATATTTTTTGCAATTTGACTTGATTTGGTTTTTGGCAATGACTTTCTTCTACCATAAAAGCCAGATTTATGGGGTGCATGACTTGTCCAGTCTCCTGCCTGAACTGCCGATCCCTGCAGCTCCACCATAGCCACCAGGGGCCTTCTATTTGCTTTATTTGATTAATGCTTTCATTGCCAATTTACAGTTGCGCCATATGGTTTTTTCATCATGTAAAGATACAATTTAAGTGTTTGGTGAGTTTTTTCAGAGCTTGTTTTATAATCTAACCTTGTTGTAAAATCACCCACAACTTTCTCTCTGACCTTTCAGCTGTTCCATGGTTTTCACGGTGCTGCTTGTTCTCTGCTGTCCTCTTAAACTTCTGAGCGAATTCAAAATGTAATTTTAGGTTTGTCGTTGCAATGAAAAGAATTTCAAAATGTTCAGTCAGCCTGAATATGCTTGCAATGCAGAGGACGTTTTAGTTGATTTTAAGTATTCATACATGATATTTTAGAGCTAAATAATGGAAATAAATTACTTAATTCATGACATGGGGAAAAAAAAGGTTTAATAAGAGACAGGCATAGAAGCTGAACCGAGGCTTTGCAATACGGATACGTATTGTTTTTTGGTCACCATACCAAAAACATAAATGAATGTCAACGGCTCCATCGCTGACATATGCTTCTGACAAATGTAGTTATATTAAACACCCTACACAGAAGTTGGTGACACATTTAAGTCTGTCTAGAAGAATATTCTTCTCCCAAAGAGATATTACAGAGCTGGATTGCTTATTTAGGCAGAAAGGTCTAAGTAGAAAAGAGTTTTTAAATGTATTGAACTTTAAAATATTCTTTGTGAGATTATGGCTCTTTTGTGAAAATCCACTTGTCAGAACAGTTGTAATTTTCCATTTTGACTGTGTAAAATGAGTTTTTTTTTTTTTTTTTGTAAATTGTAGACTAACATATTACAAGGTTTTGACCGAGTTAATAGCTTTGCCATTATATTTAATGGCACGTGAATGGGGCATTTTTAAAGCACTTCCCTGTTTGTTGTTTGATCATTATGCCATATTTTATTACCGTCACCTGCAAAATTTCTCTGTCAAAATGTTTCTACGAAACAAAAGGCACAACTGTAAAAGCTTGAGCTGTTGTGGCACTGCTCGACGATGGAGACAAATAGCTTCCCCACAAACCTATAATGAGCAGAGCCTGTGCTATATATTGGAATTCCAGTTCTATTTCCTTTAAGTGTTAGTGAAATACAGAGGGAGTGTTAGAGGACAGACAGTGGGAGGGAGTTTTGAGGGAGGTGAGATCTGAAATATTGAAGATGGATTTCTGTGGGAGTGGTGTGTGGGCATTAGAATGCTGATGCTGCAGGAGAGACTCCAACTCGGGAAATCACTTGTCTGTATCATCCCTCCACTCAAATCCCTGATTAGAATCTGTTTTACTTTTGGGTATTCATGACCATGCAGCGACTGGTGTCATTTTATCACTTCTTTAACGTGTACTTGCAATGTCTACCTACGTAGACATTTGCACATACGTGCAAAATGCAATCTGTTCTTTTAATTTTGCTACGAAAATTGTGGGCTGCAATTAATTTTTCAAAAAGTTCAAGATGGCAAAGTATTTCTGTTAGCATGTTCTGCTAACAGAACATATAAGGACATTCAGTTTTGAATTAACATGTGGTGCACTGGTGACTGATAAATTGGCTCATTTATCCCACCCCTCATTTCACTTGACTACACATAGCATACTTACAATTATCTTAAAAGACCTAGGCGTTTGCAAAAGTAGAAATTTTCTGTTACTTTTGTAGCTCCTGTCTGCTTGCAAACAGATGACAAAACTGAGATTTTTATAAGCAATTTCTAGCCTGGAGATTTCTAAAACCTCAGTTTGTGGTGAATGTGTGTGGCTTAGATATCTGAAGATAATTACAAACAATTATGTGGAGGTTCTCTTTGCACCTGCTGAAAACATTAACTGTGCTAGAAACAACAATGGTGCTGTCTTTCATGTGTTTTTTTTGTTTTTTGTTTTTTTCCCACATCTGTCTCGTCTTATCCTTCTGCTGTTTTCATCTGTTTGCATAAATAACGAGTGACATTTGTTTTGGGAGCATCTTCAGCCTGGCGTTACTCTGTCATGTGTTCTCTTTAAACTCTGATGTCAGATTTTCCAGGTTTTGAACCCAGTGAGAGGGCAATTCATATGGTGTCTTGCGATATTTGCATAACTTGTAGGCTCCTCTCTTTTTATTGGTTTTACTTGTCGCACAATGGATTAGCAAAGGAGGAGCTTATGTGTGTATTTATGTAAAACACACACAAAAAAAGCGTCTTATAACTGCAACACTGTTCATGTTGCTCATGTTAAAAAGCTGAGCAGTGGATTTAGTGTATTTGTAAACATGTCAACCCCGCTTTTAGTAGTTAATACCAAAAAAAAAATTGGAAAATCCCACCGGTTTTCTGAATTGTATCTAGACGGGGCACAAATCTGGTATGATATTAATAATTCTATTCTCCACATTATCACTAGTTTATATGTATCGTAGCATTTATGATTGAATTACACAGACCCTGTAAACACAGATTCTGCCACTGATGTGTGTGGGATGTCAACTGAGCTTAAGCTTGTAATGGATGCTTGTGATTTAGAGGTGACTGAAAGTTGGCATGTGACATCTTTATTGTTGTCTGTGTGTCTGTCTGTATGTTATATATATATATATATATATATATATATATATATATATATATATATATATATATATATATATATATATATAGTACTCATACTGAAATATGAGCTCTCTTTGTCTTTCTTGAATTCTTAATTCAAAATCTGGTCTCAGAAATGTCTGCATATAAAAAGGAGACTAAAGTCAATTAACTCTGCTAAGCTTCCTTTTAATTAAACCTGTTCCTTCTTGATATCATCGTGTAAAAACTGGAGAACAAAAACAGACAGGAAGGAGAAGACAAGTTGCTTAGATATAATCTGAATGTGAGACCACTCTACTGTATTTGTGTTTGTTGGACATTACTTTTGTTTAATATCAGATAATCCAATAATAAACCACTTAAAAAAAATAGGCAGTTGAAAGAAGAGCCTACACTGGTGTGAACTAGTGTAATTACGGGCACCAATGGCAAGTAGCATCCGCGTTAGAATTATTACTATGTTTGAAATGTTTCCATTAATAGTAGACTATAGATCGAAGTGTTTCAATTTATAGTAAAGCAATGTATAAGTAAGCTTCTGAAGAGTGTAATCAGAAAATAAAGGTGTGAAATCTGTAGGAATTATTTTTCTTACTTAGTTTGAGGTGGTCTCGTATGAAAAACTCCCTTTTTCAGTCGTGGTTTCTGCATTGCTACTGTGGCATTTCATCAGATATCCCATCTACTGAGACCAAGGATCATTTACCATCTAATAAAGCAAGCAGTCCCTGGCCAGTTTGTTTCAAAATTATTCAATAAACAAAGAATGTAAATCACAATGTCTGCCACCGTAAAAGTCTTTATGGGAAAAATTTCACCTTAAAGCATTTCACATCTTTTCCTTTTGACAAATGTCCTTTTTCACACACTTCCCTTCTGCAATGCCCTTTACTTCTTTCTCCATTCTACCCATTATTACTACATCAAATTCTTTACAGTAAGTAAGACATCCTTGGATCCAAATTTAATGCACTAATGTGGACTGTTCTCTCTCGTTTCCTTTTCTGTCTCTTTGTTGCAGCTGAGGAAGGCAGTGATGGACCACATCTCAGACTCTTTCCTGGAGACCAATGTTCCCCTTCTGGTGCTCATCGAAGCGGCTAAGAGTGGGAATGAGAAGGAGGTCAAGGAGTACGCCCAGGTGTTCCGTGAACATGCCAACAAGTTGGTGGAGGTCAGTTATGAATTAAACTTTTTGACACAAAACCCTTTTTCATTTAGCTTGGTTAAAAGTGTTTCTCAGTATAAACATTCAGTCTTACCCACTCACCACATGTGTGTTACTTAAATGCATGTTTGTTTGTTTTTTAAATGTTGATATTCATAGAACTGTCTCACAATAAGGTTTTAAAGGTAGGATTCCACTTTTGCAAAAATCACCTTGGAAACATGGTACAAAAATACATTTTTTACACAATTTTATGCTCATGAACTCACTTTTGGTATTTGAAGGGAATATAAAAGGCTTTCATATGAAATTTGTAAGGAATTTTCAACAGAATGTCAGCAATGCCACAAGACATATTTTTTTTGGTTCAGCTTTTGTCTCATTCAGCTTGTTAGATTATTCTTTCATCTTTTTTTTAGTTGAACAAAAAAAAGAAAGAAATTATGTAAAATGTTTTCATTTTAAATTTAATATAGTAAAAAAAACAATATGACAAATTTATTATCATTGCAATATTATATGAAACATCAATATGCCATAGACCTGCATTTTGATGGAATAAATATTAGCCAATGGAAAGTTATTCTTCCGTAAAGGTTGCATTTATTGTTTTGGGGAACTCATTAAAACTGAATTTTCACCTGAATGAAAAGATATAGCTCATCTTGCTGTCATCTTCTTCTGTTGATACGTTTGCTAATCTTGCCACGCGACTCTGCAGATACCCGTCATGCACATTGATCAGGATTAAACATTGTTATATATCACTCTGACAATAAACAGAATACAGGTCAGAAAGGTAGTTATATTGTTTTGAAAGAATTAATTTTACCCAAATAATAAACATTTTGTAACATTCCGATACTTAAACAGTTCAGGTCACTCATCAGGATGGTGAGTGACGCTGAAGGGTGATTTTACTGTATTGTTCAAAAACCAGTGACCCAGCTTTCTAGTATGATAATTAAGATTCCTTGCTGGATAAAAAGGTAGATAGCTTCACAGAGTTAGTACTCATTGGTGCTACTAATGGTCCGATAACAGTGCTGCAGTCCTTTTCCGTTCATCTTTTTATCATCCACTTGGTTACAGATTCTGTTCATTTTTAATGTTAACGTTATGCTACAATGCAAAATGGTAATTGAAATCTTTATTACAACCTTTTTTAACACAATGGCAGGATTCCTGCTTCCTGCGGCATCAGCTGAGAGAGTAATGATTTGCTCTTTGGGTCATCATGGCCTGTCTGCTGATGAGATTGTTTCTACGATCTGAGTTGGTTCTTTGAATTTCACAATATTAAAGCTCTCTTTGGCCCAAGGACATGTGAGGTACTTTGTTTTCTGATAAAGTACAAAAAGATGGAACATTTTCTTTGGTTTTTCCAAGACGTTGATTTAATGTAATGAAGTGAACACTTCTTAATGGCAAGCCTCACAATAAAAAGCCTGTAAGGGCAAAACCTACATTAAAGCCAAGTTACAGTACTGTTGTTTTCTACCGATTCAGGGAGCAAAGGTAATGTAGTCATTTCATTTCAGTCAGTTCAGTATTTTTGTGCTGAACATCTACAAACATTTGATGAAGGCAGTAATGTGTTCTACCATCAAGACAATTTCTAATGAGAAGTGTAGCTATGTTCTGACTAAACATTCAAAGTTTTAAGACTCTTTTAACACATAATAAAAAAAAATAGTTACATCAGCAATATCCCCTTGTCTACTGTATAACAACCACAACCAGTTTTAAGCAAAGATTGTTATAAAAAATCCAATCCACATCCGTTATTTGTTTTCTAACTAAATGGCTTCCCCTTGGGAATACCGTGATGGCCACTAAAATAATAGTAAAATTTTGTAAATTTTACTATTATTTTTTACTACATTTTTTAATAATAAAAAGTATTGCTATTATTAGTTATTTATTTTTTATTATTTTATTATTTTTTATTTCAGTTGCATAATCTCAGGCTGAAAAATGATTGAAGAAAATAATTTGTTTTAGTATCCCACACAATTTCTTTGAAACTGAACATAAAAAAAGAAAAAAAAGAAATGGGAGGAAAATTGATCTTTAAAGGCATTTTAATTATTGGACAGTTCTAACACTAAAATGGGTTAACAACAAAATCTACTGATGAAGTCCTCAAATAGGAAGTATTTGGATCATGCTGGTTTTCTAGTTAGTTATGTTTTTTTGTTTGTTTTTTAATGACATTTGTACATTTTTATTCCTTTTGAAGACTAAACCGAGTCAAAACCAGTAATGCTGATTCTTTGTTGTTACAGTTGAACAATATATGTTTAGTCAAGTTTATTTGTATACCACATAAAGCAGTTCAATAAAGGATTTTAGGGTTAAAATGTATAAGCCAATAACAAATTATTGAAAAGACATGACAGTTACCAACAGAGTAATATGAATTTGTCCAAGTAAAGCTGACTGCTAAGCATACATATATGTGTTTTGATTTTTTTTGTTTTTTTTAATTGCAGGATCTTTTCTCAGTAAAGTTCTGATCTTAACTCTGATCTGCAGATCATATTTACTTGTAGACATTCAGATTTGGTGCATTTAATTGTAACTAATCTTGAACAATAATTGCTCTCAGCAATTAAAAAAATTTGACTCTTATAAAGGAACATATCAAACAGATTGAAGATTAAAGGGTTACAATACTCGGTGACGAAACTAAAATATATTGATGCTGAATGAGTGATCTTATTTTCAGATAGATGTGGTGTAAAAAGGTTGTAAGAATTAGTTTGGTGTAGCTTTTTATTTAAAAGTCTGTTGTGTACAATGCAATTTGTATTCCTCGTAATTATATGTTGTATCTGCCAAAGGCAAATTATAGGCACCCTATCCATTAAAGGTCAAAGCTTCAAAACAAGCTATGCAAATGTATTCAAACTTTGATGATTCACAGTCATCATTTCAGCATAATAGAAATCACAGACATACAGAAATGAAAATCAAAACAAAAATTTCCTCTGCCTCAGAATAGGCATGTAAAACTACTGATCAGGTTACCATGAATAATTTTTATATGTTTGCAGGCTAAGTTGATGAAATGCTTCAGGCTGTGCCATGGGTTTGTCAATATCACTTTCCCTGTCATCATTATTCCGTCGTCATTTTTTGTTCAGTCATAGATATAGTCATCATAGCAGACACCATCGCAGTCTTTTAGTTTATTACAGTAATTAACATCCCAATCGATGTGTCTGCAGTCATCTTTCTGATATCAGGGAGCCATTAGCTTGACGTTGGGACATAATCAATGACACCAAGGAGTTGTCTTTCATCATACCTGCTAGATTTCAGTTTACTCCCGTCTCATTTGGCAATGCTTTTACATGTTTTCTTTTTTTTCTTATTCCTTACACTGCGACCTTTGAAGGTTAAAATTAACTCACTACATAGACAGATAGAGACTTTTATTGCTGTAAAATAGCTTGTTTGTAAAGTAGCTTAAGCTCATTCTGATTGTATGAATCTTTTCTATGAACATTAAAATTTCCAGCCCTGCCCCGGATTCGTGAGGATGAACTCACCCCATAGTCTCAACTCTTTAAAACTCCCTTCCAGTATTTCTATGTAAATGGCTCCAAGTGTCTGCCTATCAGATTTGATTAGCTTCCCTTACCCTACTAATGAAAAGTATCTCCCCAGCATGATGCTTCCACCTTTGTGGTTGTTCATCAATTAACAAGTATAATAACCTTTATTTTACCAGATAAAAAACCTTGTTGAGATCTAAAATCTCTTTTTCAAGAGCGGCACCGTTTACAAATATCAACAATTACATGCAATCAGAAAATCGATGCGTTTAGTTTTAAAAGCATTAACTTCATAAAGTTGTGCTGCCATCTCAACCTGTGATGCATTGTCAGTGAATACACCAGAAATCTTTCATGTTAAATGTGTTAATACATGCAATTGTTTTTTGTTTTTTTTTTATTACTTGTCAACAAGATGTCTTTTTGGTGACGTGACAAAGACTTTTAAAAATCCTTAACGTTTTAATTTAATTCCATGCAGATATTTTGCTGTCATGGCTATTTTTATGACAAAGTTAACATAAGTAAAAAAACAAAAAGCAAAGTGCAATCACTTTAATTTTTTGCAGTGTTCCTACAGGAGTTTATGAAGCAACACGACAACCCACTGTTGATGTCAGTTAACTGCATATCTTCATGCATGTATTTGATATATTTTGTCACAGCTTTCCTTTCTCGTTCATCATCGTCCTACACATGGTAATAATTGTCATTTATCATTTTACCTGCCTCTTTCATTGCCACTGGAAACTGAGCTCATCATTAAATTAGTGCTGCCCACAGCAGTGGGGATGGGATGAATGTCTAATCTTTTAAAGTTACCAAGGCTTCTTTTTTATTGCCACTGCAACCATAATACATTTGTGCCAGCGATTCTTGGACGTCTAAAGGACGTTACGCTCCATCACTATTCTAATGTCAGGCTAAAAAACTTCTCTGACCTTGACTCTATGTGAGTATTTGGAGGACATCAGGCATGTCTCTAAAATATTTAGTCAATGGTTTTATACCATAATCATGTTTTTCTTTTTTCTTTTTTTTCTTTTTTATTTTTTTGACTGGAGTTCACATGTGCAACGCATTCTGCTTAAAGTGGGGACATTTCCTCTGATGGTGTCTATGCCCTTTCCCTGCCGTCTTTGACATTGTCTTACTCTGTTCTGATTATGATTAACCCAGTTGTACTGTGGTTTACTGTATTATACATTAAAGCAACAGTTTTACAGTTATGTTATTCTCTAAATGCGTCTTATTGCTTTATATGTGAAATGTCATTAATTTCTTTACAATAGTGACCTTACTTTGGATATCAGGTAAAACTAGGCGATGTGATTATGCTCATGCATAATCAATAGAAAGTTGAATACAACAAATACTGTGTTGGCCTTGAGGGCTCGGAGATGTGAGACAAACTGCAGCAGTAAAAGAAGTCTGTGAATGACTTTTGTAGTGTACTTCAACCACCTGGACAGTGTTCCCTAACTCCAGACTGATGGTGGTTAATGTCCTGCAACGTTTATGTGTTCCTTACCCAACACGCCGTTCAGATGGATACACATTTTCAACACATTTCTACATTTTCCTAGAGCCTGTTGGGAAGATTTCAATTTTGTCAAGGTGTGTTAAAGCAAGGAAACTTGTAAAGCTTGCATGACAACTACACAAACCCACTGCAAAGTATTTGATTAAATGTGACATCAGTATGCAGTCAATCAAACCATGTCTTGATTTTGTTTGTTTATAGTTCTTAATCTTATCAAAGTATAGCTTTAAATGTATTCAGTTATTTGTCTTTTTTATTTGAAGTCAGTTTTTTGTCACTTTTGCATGCTTTAAAAGTTTGACACTTTGTTTGGAACAAAAAAAAAAAAGTTTTTATTCAGAAGGAGTTGACAGTTACGGTCAGTACATACCAAAAAGGAGATTAGACTTTTGACTGTCATTCCCAGAGAAAATAGAGTTAAGATTATTCATGAAAGTATTTAATTAAATTTAGTAATTTAGGTGGGCTCTAAATAATTTTTTCAGTTGTTGTATTGTTTAATTTGGTGGTACTATAAAGGAATAGAGTCACCAACTATTCACCTTACTAAAACTTTACACTGTATCTCTGAATATTTTCCTGTTGTTTATTTCTGTTTTCATTTCCAGATTCTTTTCCCTTTTCCACCACTTTTGTGTTCATCACATTTGAAAGCCAGACATCTAACGTGTCCATTAGCTGTTTGTTATTATAGCATGCTGTCATTTTAGTCCATTAGAGACCCATCACTATGATGAGAGAAAAAAAAAATGTAAAGAGACATCCTTGTGAAAAGTTGTATATGTGTTTCGATGTTTATTGAAAAAAGCTGAGATTGTTATGGTCCTGGGGCATTTTGGGTTTCATCTGAGTTTGTATTTTGATTATTTACTTCAGTCTCTGTCATGTCCCTCCTTGCTTCATGTGGTCTGATTCCCCTGTGTCGTTCCTGTTTTCTTGTAAGTCGGCTACTTTGGATTAAGCCTGCTTCACTTCAACAAGACCTCTGTGCCTGGATCCCTTCGTGATTGACAAAGATGACAAAGGTTTTATTTTACATTTGTGGGAACTCAGCACACAGATCAGAGAATGGTTATAACGGAAACATGGAAAAGGTAACGCAAGTCTGAAAGATGACAACTTATTGATTTTTGTCTGTGTTGCATTGTGTGCTATATTGGATCGTATACTTAATAATTTTACGAAAATGTGAAGCCTGGTATGTTCAGTAAGCAGAAGGTGACAGGAAAACATGAGACAAAAAGGCCTTAGGGGGTGTTTTACAGAGTGCTTTGATTTCAGCAGGAAAGTTTTCATTTGTCAGATTACATCTTGAACATATTCAGGGACTTTTAACTCGGCAAGAATTGGGACACATTTTTAATGCAGAACATAGAAATCAGATGAAGTATGCAAAGCACACTGCCTCAGTTAATCAAGAACATGTTTACAAAGCTCCTGCATTTATACAGTGCCTGCATATTTAGGAAGGTAATCACTCTGGTATCCAAGGAGAAAATATTCTAACAAATCAACTGACAGTGAAGAGATGTTTTTTTTTTTTAAATATTTGATATAAACAATCCATACATTTCACTTTGATTTTCTAAAGTAAAATGATCTTTTTTATGTACCCTTTTTGTCATTATTAATTACGTTACATTATGCACTGCAGTCATGCAAGAGATGCGGAAAGAATTTCACTTGGTAAAAATCCATCCATAGTGATAGCTATGATTTATTTCCCTTGAGCACTGCTTACCTACTGTTGTGCAGTATGGGTGGTCCTAACATGATCTAGCCTTGATGTACAGTAATCTGATCAATACTGCCGCAGACCAAAACAAGCTCCTTAATCAGTTGGAAGGTCCCTCTGGAAATCCAAAGGATAATCTTGTATGAGTCGTCCATGTGGTCTTCTGTGGTGTAGCCACTAAGCCCCAGTATCTTAGTGTTTCCTCCGAGAGGAAAACTAACATAAATGTTGTACATTTGCTATTATTTCAATTCTGTATTCTTTTTGAAGTTGCACTCAGATAATCAAATGTGAAAATGTTTTGAACTCTTCACAGAGAGGGGAAGTGCTTTTACATCCTAACATATTTTATACAAATACAGATGTGGTGTGCACAGCATAGATCTCAAAAGATGAGAAGATACATATTGGAACAAAAACAAAATGTTTAGCAACATCTTTGATGGTCTTAGAATTCCTTTTTTTTAAAGCAACTTAGAAAAATAGATTTGGCAAATTTTATTTGCTTGTTTTTTGCACATTGGAATCACAAAGCAAATTGCCCTAAATACAAGAGAAAACCTCCCACTCATGTCCATCAGATTGGAGCAAATTGTCCAAAATGAGATCAAGTTTGTATGCCAGGATTTAACCCATTTGATTAAAACCATTAGAACTTTAATGTAGTTCTGTCTGATAAAAAAGTGTTTGCGTTAATATACCACCAAAATTCTGTGAAATGCTACTTGCTCTGCACAATAAGCAAGCATGCCTTAGAGAAACTTTAGCATCGTTAGCTCTGGATGTTTTAGTTGATGGACTAATCTCACTGTGCTCTATGTCAGTGTATATTTTTTTCTACCCAGTACTCAAAACTAAATACTTATGACTCTTAGAACACACGTGTGAGAGGACATTTGTCTTCTTCCCTGTGAAGAATTACTGCCACACCCTTAGATGGAATCAGCCTATCTTTCATTGTTAGGCTGACATTTATAGTCTTTGTGTTACATCTCCACTGTTCCTAAAATAGCAACAGCAGAAAACAAATGGAAATTACATTGGCATTAACTTTGCATTCACCAAAGATTGCCCCCGGGCCTCTCCTGCAGGCGGCAAGGAGTCGATGCATGGATCTGATATCTGTCTTAGAATACATGAATAGGTGGTAATGTCTGTATGACACATTTCACAAAATCTTGCCCAAGCAAATTGCCATGAAGATAAGCTTTTTCCCTGACACAACAACCTCAACGTCCCCACTAAGAGCTGCTGTGGCTTTTGTGAGGGCGCTATGACACAGAGTGGTGGTATTCCTGTCATGTTTTCCACTTATGACACTAAGTGGATTACATGAGATTAAGTGTGACAAAAGAGAAAGCAACAGAGGAGCAAGACTTGGCATAGCATCATGGTTCATGGTTCCATTACTAAAGGAGGTCTTAAAGAAAGACCTCCTTCAGTAATATGATATATAGCACAGCATAAATCCTTAATTTAGTCATATGCCCAGTGGGGCTTAGTCATATCACTTTAGATGTCCTATAATGTCTTTCTACAGCCGAATCATTCACCCTTTTTCTCTTTTAGTCGTTTTTTCTTTTCAGGAAAAGATAAACAAAGCACTTTAGTGGAATGTTTTGATTATTTTTATCTTAGTCATACAAGACAAAGCTAATTGTTTTTCCTTTTTTTTTCTAAAAGTAAAAAAAGTAAAATAAGTGTAAATATATCTAAGAAAGTCACTTTGGTAACACTTTATTTGAAGGGGGGTGAATAAGACTGTCATGACACTTTCATTAACATGACATAACACCTGTCATGCACATGAATAAGCCTTCATGAATATTTATGACTGTTGTTACTGATATAAATTTGTTATAAAAGTATTACTGATTGCACTTTAAAATGAGGTAACTTTATGTTATTAAAGGTAAAGTTTAAACAGTAATGATTTCTTGGTTAATGTCAAGTTGTCATAACAAAGACATTTTGAATAATGTCAACTTTGTATTAAAAGTGTCATAATTTACCGAATGACGCTTTATGACAACAGTCATAAATATTCATGAAGGCTTATTCATGTTCCTGACAGGTGTTATGTCATGTTTATGAAAGTGTCATGACAGTCTTATTCACCCCCCTTCAAATAAAGTGTTACAGTCACGTTTCTAATTCTGCCATAGTATGACTTGGTGCAAAAATATTGGTTGAAAGAGCAACACATTCGACAACACTGCAATGTTGTATCACAGGATAAAACAAGTCAAATGTCACCTCACATAGTCTGTTCCTGTTTTCTGCTCCAAAAGCAGGTAACATTAAATAATAGCTCTATAGTTGAGGTTAATTTTAATCATAGTATCACGGTGTCACGTTCTAGTCTTGTTGAGGACCCAAATACAAAGACAAGGTCAGCAGGAGAATAGTGAAAAGGATTATTTAAAGAACAGAACGGACCACAAAATTGAGCAGGAGAAAAACGGAGACTCTGATTTGGAGTAAGGGAACGATAAACGTACTAACACTGCAGACTTTATTCCTAACCACTAACTTGAAAACAGAACTTCTTCTTATGGGATTTTGGGCCCGACAAGGAGCAGTGGGTCCTCACAACATACTATTTTGTTGGACTTCACAAAGTGAGAAATGCTAAAACACACCCATGTATGTCAATATAAATACAGATCACTGAGTCCCTTATTTGATGTCTGCATACAACCTCGCAATACCATCGAAGTCCAAGATACATGTGTAAACAGAGAAGATATACAATTTTATCTAATCTCCGTTACAGTTGTTAGCAGAGCTTCCGTAGCCTCCCTTTGTCTATTAAATTTTGTCATCCATCAAACCGCCGTAATTGATGGTGAGGAGACCACATGGGACTCTTGGGCAGCTTATTCCAGAATAAAAATTGACTCTTTGTAGTTGTTGATGGATATTTTTGAAGAGAAAGATCAAAATCAATTCTGAGAATGTCCAGCCTGAAAGCAGAAAAATGAAATCACTCACTGACAAAATGGACATTAACAGGAGAAATCATTTAGCCCGCTTTCCAGGAGAGACCTCCATTCTCAATTACAGTTTGTTCTCTTTGTTTCTTTATTTTCTGATAAAAGCAGGTGAGTGTTTTTGGCAAGATTTCAAATGATTTTCTGAAATTGGAGCATTCCTGCCAAAGACGCATGCCAAGATCAATATTATTAGTTTTATAGATTGTCTCCAAATGTAGCAGTGATTCTCTTATAGATTGGGCATATTGACTTCTTTTCTAATTTCTTGCTCAACTTCCTCACCATCGGCATTGCTAATATGTCAAACCAGGGTCGTAACTCTTTTTTGTGACTTATCAATTCAACATCTTCTTTATAAAAAGGGTACATTAAACCACGTCCCACAGCCATCTTACCTTACCAACAGCAGGTTAATGGCTCATCAAGAGTCTGTTCTCTCTCCTGAAACCGATATCCTCATTCGCTCAACTGCTCATCTTTACTCTGCTTTATTGATGATTGTGTGCACCGAGTGCGTGCAAGATTTTTTGTTTTTTTACTGCAGTGTGCATCACCATGATTGCTCTTGTATAAAATCTGGTGTGTGGTCAAAGTCAAAGAAACAAAAGAACCTGATAGAGTGGTGAGCCATAGGTAGAGAAATTAGTTTTACATCCTTATAAAACTATGAGATTCCAGCAGTAGTATTAGTTTGATGCTGGAATATTGAGGGACAATGAGCAGATACACTGTTGATATATAAATTATGTAAAATAGAACACCTCGGAAAAGTTTTGTTTTGTTATTTTATCATAGTAGCACTTTTGGAGCAAAGGAAGCAAATGCCTTTGTTTAATTATAAATACATTAGATACCTGGCCTGCTATGTACAACTACAACAAACATTGGGTGTTTTAGAAACGGTTAATAATTAGATCTCAACTACACTATTATCACTTCAGCATTATGCTGTATGCATTTATTTTTTTGATTTTCAAAATAAAATTTTCAAACAAACCACTGAAAAACCAGTAGGTGGAGATAATCTTAGCCATAACAATACACTGCCTATAAGAAAACCTCTAATCAGAGAGACTAACCAGAAGAAATGGCTACAATTTGCAAGGGAGCGAAAGCTTAGACTGTAGGGTGATGTAAGAAAGTCACATGACCTGACTTTCTGCTGCGTCCAGATTTACTTTCTTCAAGAGTGATGGGCATATCAGGATAAGAAGAGAGACAGATGAAGTGATGCATCCATCATGCCAGTGTCTACTGTACCAGCCACTGGAGGCATTGCAATGATCTGGAGTTGCAATAGTTGGTCAGGTCCAGGTTCAGCAACATTAGAAGGTCAGCTGACTTCTGAAAAATACAGGAAGAATCTGAGTCCTCAGAGCTGATTTTTGATGGTTGAGTAGATTCTTCTGTAGATGGTTCTGTCGTCACCATTAAAAACAAAAATACCGTGTACCCTTTATGTGCCCTTTATGGGCACAAGATTTGGGTTTGTTTGTTTTTTTGTGTTTTTTTTGACACAGTCTTCTCGATTGCAAGCAATTAATGTCCACTTCATGCATTTAATTATGAGAACCTGTTAGTTTGTTGTTTTTTTGTTTTTTTTCTGACACCAAAACAGTCCTACTCTGCATAAAATGAAAAATAAACAGCTCATTTTTTACCAAGTTGGATTGCAAATGCAAAAGTGGAAAAAAAGTCTCAAAGGAGCTGCTCCACACAGCCTCATCTCGCCTTCCCTGAGGTGGAAAGCCCTAGTTTGAGTGTTCACTTACATCATCAAAGGGCCCTTCTGTCTCATGTAATATTAACATGTACTAAATCGGTGGCAAACAGCAGCAGTAATGTTTACACAGCATTAGCACAGGCTTGCAAAGCTTCATGCGGAGTGACTGTCTTTGTGTTCAAAGAGGTCCTGACATGAGCAGGTGAAGACACCAGATTATAGCCTATACAGGTTTATTACTTTCCAAGGGCAATGGCTGGATTGTGCTCTTCTAGGGCACTCGTTCCTAAAATGGCAGGGTTTTTTTATTTTATTTTTTATTTTTTTTATCAATCCGAAAGCTTTATTGTAAGATTTTATGTCCCAGTGAAGTTAAATCAGTTGGAAATTACCCTAATTAATTACATTTCATTTGGTAATTTTCCATGCACAACACTAAAGTGTGTGCATATGAGAGGGATCCATTTGGAAAAACCGAGACCTTCATTTTGGACAAATGAGAAAAAGATATATTAAAAAAAAAGAAAAAAAAAAAGCTTGGTGGAGCAGAAGAAAAGCCATCAATTCTCATTACAAGTAATAGATCATCTCTCCACATTAGACCTATGGATTTTTACCACTGTAAATGGACAAGAATACCAAGTCACTGTATGAATAAAACGTTAGAGCTAGTAGGCCTGGTGATTATTGGTCCAGAAAACATTTTAGGGGGAAAATCTCAAATGTTGCTGGCATCCTCTACTGGGAAGACATTTAAGAGAATGTAATTATTCAAAGTAACTGTACAATGTGTATTTCACACATTATAACTTTGCCTATATGAATTATATTTATTCGTGGTGTCACTTAATAGTTTTTAAAGAACCACCACTTGCAGCTTTCCCAATCTTTGTTGGTAAAGCAAGGGGCAAACGATCTTAAACAGTAGCAGAACATATTTAGGGAACTCTGATCACTTTAATTGATTGATGAAGGAAAGAGTTACATAAACTGACATCTCTTCAATAATTAGAAGAAAACAGAGTGGGATTCTTTCTTGTCATATTTGAGTTATGGCTTTAGGAAGGGAGAAAATTTTGGCACCAAAAAAATACACTGGTTAAGCAAGGACCACTATAGCTAATTGGGATCTTTCTTTTTAGATGATTGAAAAGACGTTTAAAGATTTTTTAAAGGCCACAGGTTGGGAGGGGCTTCATTAAGGTTAAGTATGTTTTTCCTTGTCCTTATGGTGCCATGCTGAGCTTGCACAGCGGGGCCTTGCCTCTTTTATTCTACCTGTTCTATGCAAAATGTAAGGACACTGGGATTGGCAGATGTTGTGTCCTTAAAACTTTAGTAAGTAGGATTCTGGTGAGATCTGCTAGCAGATTATGTATTCAGTGCGATTCAACTTAGTTTGTGTACATAGTACCAGAGAAAACAATTTCAATGCATGTCGAACGATGTAGAATCCGAGTTGATCCACTTAGGTGCTCCTTAGTCCATTTCAAATTGTATAATCATATGCAGATTCTTTCACAAGCAGTCCGATCCCAGGTGTAACGCAATGCAGTTAAATTCAGGTGAGCATGAAATGCCAGTTGTCAAAAAAGTTATTTAATTTATACATTCCATTGTTTCTCTAGATTTACAGCAACTTTCCTCTTGACCAACCATGTGGTGACGATTCAGAGAAACCATTTCCTTTTATTAGAAACAAACCATCAGAACCATGTTTAGTATGAGCAGCCATCAGATTTAAGAAGACAAGAAAGAGATGCATAAAAAAACACAAAAGCTATGAAGCAGGGTTTCTTTCTACACAAAGATAACCAAATACAACATCTAGATCTAATGTATGGGATAAAGCATGCATTGAGTGTAGCAACAGAAGTCAGAAAACTGAAGAAAAGTGATCAATATGTTCTGCAGCAGTCTAAGCCTTTAGCAGTAGCTCAGGAAAACCTTAGGCTTAAAATATAAACTTTATCAAAAAGAAAGTTTAAAGACTAGTTTTAAAAGTAGACAAAGTGTCTGCCCCTCAGGAAACAAATGGTTTTACTCTTTTATTATCAGGCGGAATTATGAGCTCTGTTTCGTGCAGGGATTTAAAAAAAAAAAACCACAGTCAGTTTTCGGATACCGGTCTTGCAAACTGCATCGCATAACACTGAGAAAACAAATGTGTGTTTCCTTACACAATCTCTGTGCTTTTTAGCCATGACATGAAAGAGACTATTGTCTGCTGTAGCCATGAGCCATGACAGAAAGTGCATCAAGTTCCCTGCACTGCATGATGTGCCATGTGCAGGAAAGAGTTAACAACTGTTCCAAATTGCAGCACAGTGAGGTTTGTGGCCTGTTGTTTGTCTTGGATCATAAACCAATATATTTGTTTTTAGCCACCATGCTTAATAATATTGTGTTTTTATGTGTAAAAGTCTTGTATACTGGTCTTACATTTTTGCAAATGCTAAAGCTCTATTTCCCCGCCAAAAAAAGAAACAAGACAGGATCATCAGTCCAGTCAAACATAAGCAGGACATACACCTAATTTAATTTCCTTTCTTCTTTGACCTAGCGTAGTCTTATCTCTTTCTTCAGCACTTTTTGTTGTTTTGTTATGTATTTCTCCCTTCCCATCTCCCATTTTCCTTAAGGCTGATAAGTTCTGCTTTGCTGTGAAAAGGTCACAGGTTGGGCGAATACCCTGGAAAAGTTGGAAATGCAGCAGTGCAGCTCTCTCTTAAATGGACTCATAATGAACATGGAACATTGGCTCTTGCATATTCATGAAGCAGGTAATGCTCATCCTGCTATCTTTGATCTGTATCAATAGGGTATTCACTGCAACATCCACATAAGGCACACAAAGCATTTCTTACCCTCCCGCTAGCCCCTCACATCATTAGAATAAACCACCTAGTGTTTGCCACATTAACTCTCTCACCCTGGAATTTATATAGTAAACATAGTTTATTGGACCATGTCATACTTTTAGTTAAACTGTAAAAGCTCATGGACTACACACATGCTCCAATGTGTGTTGGGAGCACTTATAATGGGATATATAACGCTGCAACTGAAGCTTGTGTTATTTTGGGTTCATTTGATCCATTATGTATTCATTGGGTTGATCTTATTGCATTACGGGGAGCCACAGGGGGAGAATGTGTCACATGTTGCTCACAGCCGAAATGCTCTTCCAGAAGGAAATTTAGAGCAACTTGAAAATCTAATGGGACATGTGAGTGTTCATACTTGGGTGTCAGATATGGAGACGTGCTGCGTTTGAACCGAGAGGATACTGCAGAACTGAATTTTAACACGTACCGATGAAACGACACACCCGAGTAAAACGTGTGTCTCGGACACAAGCTTAACTCGGCAGTTGTATATTACCAATAGGCACATTTAATTTGGTGCTTTTTTTGATCATTTATTTATTTTACTTAAAATACAAAATGATTTAAAACTCTTGTTTTCCTGTAACATTGTTTCCTGCAAGCATTCACCTCCCTAGTGGCTCTGGCGAAACATGTTTGTAGGTGTAAGGCTACCTCAAGTTTTATTCCACAAGGTTACAAAAAGAAACCCTTTCATCCAATCAAAGATCTTTCTCAAGAAACTGACTCCTGCATGACGAATGCAAAATGTAATTCAAATGAAATGTAAAAGCATGCATCCTCTTACATTTCCCTATCAAATACTCTTAACTATGGCAACTTGGAGACAAAGTCATTAAAAAGCAATTTGAGGGAAATCTCAGAGTTTTCACCAAGGTCGCCTCTCCATGGATGCATGTTCGGTGCATCCATTGTTTCTCTTTTTTGAACTGAATGGTCAACAGTTCAAAAAGTAATCTGGATTTTTTATTTTTTTTTAACTGCATTTTTTATCTATCTCTGGTGTGTAAAGGCAAAGATTTACTTATTAAAAAGCATTAAAAAACAGAACAACTGTATGGTCAACATAAGTAGTTATGGAACTGAATCTTACAACAACTTGGTCAAGCTTGATTGGTCAGGCAGAACCGCTGTGAGGCTCCTTATGTGTTTAAGAGTCAGGCTCTTGTGAGTCAGTATTAGCCAGCTCAAAGAAGTTGTTCACTTTGACATCAACAGGGGCGAATCTCCCCACCAGGGGAAGAGTTGGAAAATGTGTCTTTCTAGGAAGTTTATTCTTTGAAAGCTGAAAATAAAATCCACTTTTTTCAAATCATATTGTTCAGATGTTTTAAGTAAAAAAAAAAAAAAAACAGGTCTGCATTCAATAGCTATAATACAGATTTAAAGGTAATTACTCAAAAGCTAATGATGAATCATTTCAAGAGGTTGCTCAGTTCTCGACTATAATAAGATAATTTTCTTTCAAAAACCCTTGCTGAAATCAAAAATCAAACATGAAAAGAGTATTTTAGCTACATTGTTAGGTGATTGTTGAAATAACTAAATTGGAGGAATAGCTCATAGCTGAGAGTTAAGGTTACTACAAGGCGAGAGAAAAGACAGTACTTGGTCTTACATTATTTTATATATTTAGTTTTTAAAAAGCAGCAGTCATTAATGAACAATTAGCCAATAGATGATTTTCTAAAGTCATGTCACTGTGCACTCTTCCGCACACACACACACACACACACACACATCTACTTTGCCTTTTAGAAGACTGTTGTTCAGCAGTATTATTCATTTCCACATTTTGTTGTGAACTTGTATAACTTTTTCAGTGTGAGAAGCCGTCTCAATCATATGCCTTTCAGAAACAAAGCGGAAACAAAGCTCCTTTGTCAATTTGAAAACTAGTCCAAACCTATGTGTAAGAGTATTCTTCAGTGGATGTATTACTTCTATGAGCAGAAAACCATTACAACAGAGGCGCTAAACCAGGAGGCTTCTGTAACCAGCACTTTTTGCTGTAAAAATGCATCAAAGTCAGGTGGCAACAAAGAGGACAATAAACAAATGGTTTTCATTTGGACTGATTGGTAAAGTATGCTGGTTTGACAATTTAAAGTCTTGATAATAAATGCCCATCCCTAACATGGGGTACAAAAGACTATAGATTTAATAACCGTAAGACAGGAGAGCTTCCAGTGCACAACTTGTCGTTGCATTTTTTATAGTCAAGTGTTTTCAATAAACCTTTTAACATTCCCTCGTTAATATAAGCACATAATGACCAAAACAACATGCATTGGCTGTTGCCGTTTTAATACTTTTAAAGAAGGAGGTTATAAACTTTGTTCTGGTTTGCAGGAAAGTATTGTCTTTTGTGGTTGATTTTTTAATTTGAACACCAGATGCATGAAATCGATGTTCCTGCAAATTACTGTGAAAAACATGTGGCACGTTGCAGTGGCTTTTAAAAAGATAGCTGATGTTTTTACGCCAAGAAATTACACAGCAATGTGAAAGGTTTTAATCCCTGGCAGTCTTTCTGGCCGGCAAATAACGTTTTATATTGGTTTTTGTTCAGTCAGTAATGACAAACTGTATTGGTCCCTGCTTGCTCTGTTACCATGGCAGCAACCATTCCCTTTGATTACAAGGCAGAGGGCATTCAATCAAATAGTTCATTAGGGTTATGTCATTTTGTATCCCAAAACTATCATAGGAAAAACTGTATTTTTATAGTTAAAGAGGAGCAAAGGTAGGGCATTTGCTGCATAACTCTCGTGTTTTGAGATCTTTTCTTTGTCACAATATTAAATTTTTGGTCTCTGTATTATTGAAAGGTAATGACTTTCACTTTATTTCATTGTGGAAGGCATCAGTCAATAACATCAAGCATTAGCATGTGTTTATGAGCCGAGGCGATCCCAAATGCATCTGTTACGTTAACCCTTAATGTGACTTGGAGTGGTTGGTGGTTATCTCGACTTGCATGTCACTCATTTAGCACGGGAAGTCATGTGTGCCCATGTTGTGTAGGAGGCCTATTTTCCAAGCTGACCCTGTGCTATTCTAGGCAATGGGCTCCGCTGTTTGACAGCCAACTTCTGGTCGCTATTTCCCCAGAGGTTTGAGTGAAGCAGACATCTCTTCCATCCGACGCTAGGCTAATATACACACAGTCTGTGCTTCTTCTGGGCATCAGCACGCAATACATACACCACAGAGCAGCAACATTCCCAGAGGTGTCAGTGGGACGGGGATGTTTCTACTACACAGCACTCAGGGCTGAAATGACCGGACATCACTGTCATCTGAAGCACGGATTACAGTTCAAGTGGCATCGTAACTGAACTGTAACATAAGGAGCCATGATTTTATTGTTTGGTGCAGAAAGCATCCACTGTTCACAAGTCTTGGCTGTGAGGCTAGATTGCAGTTGTGTGTGCATTCATTGTGTCAGGAAAGCAGTAATTATGTAAATGTTCTTAGATTCACTGCATGATACAGTGGCAGCAAAGGAACGGTTTGCAATGGAACTGAGAGAACATTAAGAACTCAATGTTGTGAAAGACAACATCATGACATGACCTGTGGAGGACTTTTATGTAGTCCGGATTTACTAATTCTGTGTAGATTTGTGTTCTTAACATAAGACCGTGCAGTACATTAAGATTTCAAACTAGCTACGTTTTTCAGCCAAAAAAAACAAATAAAAATAAATAAAATGGTAAGTTAATAGTTATGTAAAATTCCCCTGAGTTTTAAGAAATGTTTTAAAAAGTAACTTTTTTGTATCACATTTTGAGCATTTCCAACAACACTAACTCCTACCATGATGTAAGTGACATCATGTTGAAGTAGGGTTGTAGTGATACAATAATCTCACAATACTATACACAATATTCTGCTCACGATACGATATATATTGCGATATTCAGCAAATGATACAATGCGATTTTCTGAGATTTTAAAGGGACAGAGTGATTTTGGTGACATTTTGTGACTATTATAGAGTTGGATTGAATTAATTTAACTGAAAACTGATTAAAAGCACCAACCACACAATACCTGGCTCTGATTGGACATGGACACAGACTTAAAGTCGACAACTGGACAAAATGAATCAAAGAAGTGGTGAGAAAACATGTTCCTTTTAATTGAAACAGTACAAACTGTAGCTTACATGCATTTGTAAAGTAAATAAAGTACACCAAGTGCCCTGCTCTGAATAGTTTGATACCTTTTTAACCTTGACACTTAACATCTGAAGGAATCACTCTAAGCCTGATGACCTAATCACTCTCCCTGCGAAGCAAGCAGTGAGTGAGCAAGGTGACAGTTGCATGTTACGATACTTGCGGATGAATATCGATTTTTTTTCTAGGAAAGAAAATACCGATACATATCGCAAAATCGATGTTATTACACAGCCCTATGTTGAAGACCCATGAATGGCAGCTTTCAGATTTTTTTGTCGCACAAGCTGATGTTTTGAGGGGTTTAGATTTTATTCTGAGGCGCCACAAAGATAGTCATTATGCAGTCAAAGAGGTTTGTTCAAAAACAAGGACACAGCCTTGTCTTGTGCTACATCTGTACTCCATGTTGGCATGACCTAGATGAAGAGCGATAGAAGCCACAGTGACATAGCTACTTTATGCTTTTTGAGGTGCCTGGCTCTCCTGAATGGCTTCAGATTTCACATCCTCACCCAGTCATCTGCTTGTCCCCACAGCAGGTGTCCAAGTAGCTGCTTCTCATTAACAAGACATTTCCAAACTTATGTATACATGAAAATTTGAGTTTAGTGTCCATTAGAAACTCATATCTATATGTCTATGAGGGAAGCTAAAGAAAATTGTCAAACAAATAAAACCTGACTTTTCCAGAAGTTCAGTTAATTTGCATATCACATTTCAGCAACAGCACTGTTCAAAGTGATTTATATGATAAAAACATAATACAGTAGCTCGTTATGAAACAAGCAACAAGCATTATATTTTGTCAAATGTCATCAATAAAACAATGAGGAATAATTATCATCAAACATATTTCAAATATATTAGTCAAGGTTCCAGTCATTATTAATGAAAGACAACTCTAAAGGGGTGGGGTTTTAGCCTTGATTTAAAGGAATTTAGTGTTTCAGCACTTTTGCAGTTTTCTGGCACTTTGTTCCAGATTAGTGGAGCATAAAAAACTGACTGCTGCTTGTTTAATTCTGATTCTTGGGATGTAGAGATTAGAACCAGAAAATGTAAATTTGAGTGATCTGGAAGGCTGGTACGATAACAACAGATCTTAATATATTTTAGTTTGAAGCCAGTATATTCTCTGTACTACAGGGAGTCAGTTTAAGGACTTTAAAACTAGGATGGTGTGCTCTATTTTCTTAGGTATGTTAAAAATGCAACCAGCAGTGTTCTGGATCAGCTGCAGCTGTATAACTTTTTTGACAGACTTGTGAAGACAATGTAGCAGGAATCAATGTGACTAAAGACTAAAGCATGTGTGAGTTTCTCTAGATCCTTCTGGGAAATTAGTCCTTTAATCATAGAAATGTAATTCAGGTGATAGAAGGCTGACTTTGTAATTGTCTATATGTGTTTGTGAAGTTCCAGGTGTGAGTTACCCACATTTCGGGCCTGATCTCTAGGTCCAAACTGAAATAACTGAAGTGGCCTGCTGGCTCTTGATTGTTCCTCTTTAGATCCAAAAATAATTTCAGTTTTGTTTCTGTTCAGCTGTAGAAAGTTCTGACACATCCACACATTGACTTGTTAAAAGCCTCTGTTTAGTGCCTAGAGGTGTTTGGAGTTACCTGGTGATATTGTAAAGTAGAGTTTTGTATCATCTACGTAGCTATGGCTAATCTTATTACTTTATATAATCTGAGCTAGAGGGAGTATATAGGTAGAAGAGGCCCCAAAAATTGGATCTTTGGGTACCCTAGATGTGACTTCTGTCCACTCCCATAAGAAATTAATTATTCACACAAATCTTACGAATTTACGTAAGATTCGATCTAGTCAAGTACTGCACCAGAGCACCTGACTTAGCTTTCCAGTCACTTTAGTAATATTTAATGGACAGTAGTGTCAAAAGTTGTGCTGAGGTCTAACAGAACCTTGTTCTTCCACAGTCTGTATTTATGTGAATGTCATTGAAGACTTTGTTCACTGATATACACAATGATATATATTGAGTATCTACAGCAGTGACACACTTCCATATTCAAATAAACGCCTTTGAATTGCTAAAAGTATTAATATAGCATGTTGTCAAGCACTTACCAAAACAGCTAGACTGAAAAGGCTGAAAGCATGTCTTTTTGTGCTGTCTAGACTGCTGGCATGCTCATTTGTGTCTCCAAAACAAAATCCACAAATAATCAAATGTAGAACAAAATCTACAAAAGCAAAAAGCCAAGCAAAACATAAATTATGTTGTTCAACATCTCGCTAATTATCTGCTAATGATTATCCCATCTTTAAATAAGTCACTAAAATTGCAACTAATTACAAGGAACATACCGATCTCGGTTGCCCATTCCAAGTGGTCCCTTTGGGTCTGCTGGCAACTCAACAGGGGATTTTGGCTCCCCAATCTAAAATTCCTTCTGTGGCCTAACAACTGAAATAAAATTGTTCCCACTTTTCGAATCGCTTTGTAAATATTGATTTTATTCCAAATTATTATGATTTCATGTCTTTAGAAACCGTTGATTCAGGTTCAGCTTTCTCACCATCACTTTCCTTATTTTTTTTTCAGCAAAACCAGGGTTCATCATTGTATTACTTGGCCAAAATTCCCTATACATGTTATGCGGTGTTGGAATCAGGGCTTTAATCATCTCCAAATGGTTTTTAAGATTCTGTTCATCACATGCTGCATTAGTATGTCTCGGAAAATCCTTTGGTAACCATAGACACCATTTAAATATTACCCGGCCATTGTTTGTCTTCACTCTGCCTCACTTTATTTTCTGTCTCGCCCTCCTTTGCTGTCATTGCCCCTGTTGCATTCATAGAAAGATGGCATGATAAGTGAAAAAGAAGCCAGTGGGGATGAGCAATGCCTGCTAAGCTGGTCTTAGTCATGGGGCATTGTCATTAGATTAATGGAGCAGAAGGAGCCATCCGTCTTCTCTCCAGAGGTTAGCTACACTTTTGGGTGGATAGGGAGAGGAGAAGATGAGGGAGAGGATGCAGTTCTCTGTCGGATGAAGGATTGTGTAGCAGTTAACAGTATAACCTCTATGCCTTTGCCTCCTCATGTTCCTGTATAAGGAGTACAGTCGTTTTGGTATGGCCCTCTACAACTTTTAAGCTTCATTTTGTCTTGGTTGCTGGTGGTGATATACATTTTAAAGGATACCATTTATCAGTTGTTGTTTTTTTTTTGACAAATATTAGTAATTTTACAAGGCAAAACAAAATTTTTCTGACATTGTTTACGCTCAAACATGACATTTCTGACCTGATATCAC